>NC_066583.1:356750370-356883252 GCF_024323335.1 Lathyrus oleraceus
CTGATGCATGATATTTTTTAGCGTAATACTCCATAATCATGGAAATGCTACGTGATTTATTATGCAATATGCTATGCTTATCTACATGATGAATGCATAAAAAAAGTATCCCCCTTAAGGGACTCCTGGGGAGCTCAAGGCACTCTGCTGAGGAACCCGCCAACACTCCGACCTCCACCCTGCTGGGGAATAGCACTGCTGCTGGGAAAAAGGCAACCCTTGCTGGGGAAAACCTCCACTGAACCCGATCCGCTTGGGGACATCGCTGGGGTAAGAACCACCAACGCACTCTGTGGGGAAACAACGGTCTCTGACTTGCTGGGGATACAACAATCCCGACTCTGCTTGGAGAAACCGCTATCGATGGATACTTCCGCTGGGAAATAGCAACCTTCAGGCCTGGCTGCTGAGGAATCACCGATCTCAAACCTGCTGGGGGAGATAACCATCCTGACCCTGCTAGGGAAACCACAGACCTAGAATCTGCTGAGGAGGTAACAATCCCAACTCTGCTTGGGGAAACCAGGAAAGTCTGGCGCAGAACACCCGTCGACTCGTCGAACCATGGCATTCACCATCCAAATCCAATGTCAGCTTTCCAATTTTGAGAACTCCCAGACTCGTCTGGACTTTTCTGATTCATCACCTTGTATTCCTGACTTCTCCGTATTCTACGGCGACCGAACTCCGTAGATTGGTACAAACTTTCTAATCTTCAGACTTTGAAGAGTCTTCTTGATTAATATCCAGGATTGTCGTACGTCCCTCGTCGTCTTATCACCGTTCTTCCATCTCTTGTCCCTGATTGGACTCCGTGGGGATTGTTTTGTCAAAAGCTTCCACATCACAACCTGCAAGTGAGTGAAAATATCTAACAGCACCTGCAAAAAGATCGTTAGATAAAAACGTGCCCCAGGCGTGTCAAGATTTCAACACTTGGGTCACTCAACCTTCCAAATAAGATTTCACGTTTTCAACCTTACAAGCATGCATTGGAAGGGACATGTATGTCTTGAAATGCAACGATTCTTTATCAAAAATATTTGGATGTTTTTGCAATCAAAGCGGTAATGAAAACAAAAAACAAAATTATTTGACTGAATATGCATTTTATTGATTGAAAAAAGTGTGGCTCAAATTGAGCAATACAAAGGAAGCAATTCCTGAAAAGAGGTAATTGCGCACAAAAGGAAAAATCTATCCTAATGGCAATGCGGAACCGTGATCTCATCGAGTTCCAACTCGGTTACACCCCATATGTCCTCAGACTCTCCGTGCTTTCTGCCTTCTGAACAAGACGATTCCAACTGATCCCTACCGGGGATTTATCCATGTCATATCCAAAGTACAAACGATCATGCCAGACGCAGTTGTTCGTTTCAATCCCTCTTTTGCCTGGACCGTCCTTTCGGGTTTTCAGTCCACCGGGATACCCCTTTTTGCTCAAGCCGCCTTTTCAGGTTTTCGACTTGCCGGTGTACAGTTTTTTCTCTTTATATCCCTAATTTTGCCCAAACCTTTTTCTCTCTTTTTTTCGGTTCGCTGGGATGCCCATTTTTGCCTGGACTATTTTATTCTTTTCGTCCAGCGGGTCTCTTTATACGAAGCATTTTTTAACTGCGTCCGCATTCACAGGGGATGGAAAATCCTCGCCATCCATGGTCGTTAGTAACAAGGCTCCGCCAGAGAAAACCTTCTTGACCACGAATGGACCTTCATAATTGGGTGTCCACTTGCCCCTTCGATCGTTTTGAGGAGGAAGGATCCTTTTCAGCACCATATCTCCCACGTGATACACACGAGGTCGCACCTTTCGATCGAAAGCACGCTTCATCCGCTGCTGGTACAACTGTCCATGACAGATGGCCGCCAGCCTCTTTTCCTCAATCAGGCTCAACTCTTCGTACCGGGTCCTTACCCATTCCGCCTCTTGCAACTTTACGTCCATCAGGACTCTCAACGAGGGAATTTGAACCTCAATCGGTAGCACGACTTCCATTCCATACACCAACGAGAAAGGCGTTGCCCCAGTAGATGTACGCACTGAAGTTCGATACCCATGCAATACAAACGACAACATCTCATGCCAGTCCTTATAAGTCACAACCATCTTCTGCACAATCTTCTTGATATTCTTATTGGCCTCCTCAACCGCCCCATTCATCTTCGGACGATAAGGAGAAGAATTGTGATGTTCGATCTTGAATTCCCGGCACAGTTCTGCCATCATCTTATTATTCAAATTAGAACCATTATCAGTAATGATTCTCTCGGGAACCCCATATCTGCAAATGATGTCTCTCTTGAGGAATCAGGCAACGACCTGCTTCGTCACGTTCGTATAAGAGGCTGCTTCCACCCACTTGGTGAAGTAATCAATAGCCACTAATATGAACTGATGCCCATTCGAAGTCGTAGGCTCAATCTTCCCAATCATATCGATGCCCCACATAGCAAACGGCCACGGAGACGACATCAAACTCAACGGATTTGGAGGCACGTGCACTTTGTCAGCATAAATCTGGCATTTATGACACTTCCGCACGAAATTGAAACATTGGGCCTCCATTGTCATCCAATAATAACCTGCCCTCAGCAGCTTCTTTACCATTGCATTCCCACTGGCATGGGTACCGAACGACCCTTCGTGAACCTCTTTCATCAATTGGCTTGCTTCTCTATCATCAACACATCTGAGCAAGACCCAATCGAAATTCCGCTTGTATAAAACCCCATCCTTATTCAGGTAGAACACCATGGCCAACCTCCGCAGAGTCTTTCGGTCCTTTTTAGACGCTCCCTCAGGATACTCTTGAGTTTCCAGATAGCGCTTGATATCGTAATACCACGGCTTCTCGTCATCAGGCGCTGTGTCAACAGCAAACACATAAGCCGGTCTATCCAGACGTCCCACCTCAATACTGGGGAACTGATTCCACCACTGCACCTTGATCAAGGCAGCCAGTGTAGCCAAAGCGTCCGCCAACGGATTCTCCTCTCTGCGCACATGATGCATCTTCACCTTGGTGAAAAACGTCAACAATCTCCTCGTATAATCCCGGTATGGAACTAAATGAGACTGATGCGTATACCATTTTCCGTTAACCTGATTCACAACCAAAGCTGAATCTCCATATATAACTAGGTTTTTTATCCTCAAATCAATCGCCTCTTCAATCCCCAGGATACAAGCTTCGTATTCAGCCACGTTGTTGGTGCACTCAAATGTTAGCCGGGCAGCAAAAGGAATGTGGGATCCTTTCGGCGTAACTAAAACAGCACCAACACCGCTACCATTCACGTTAACGGCCCCATCAAACATCAGAATCCATTCGGATTCAGGGTCAGGCCCCTCCTCCGGGATCGGTTCCTCGCAATCTTTCAATTTGAGAAACATGATGTCCTCATCAGGGAATTCAAACTTCATCGGTTGATAATCCTCAATAGGTTGCTGGGCGAGGTAATCAGACAATACACTCCCCTTGATTGCTTTCTGAGAGGTATACTGTATATCATATTCAGTCAAAATCATTTGCCACCTCGCAACCCGTCCGGTCAATGCTGGCTTCTCAAAAATGTACTTGATTGGATTCATCTTGGAAATCAATAAAGTGGTATGAACCAGCATATACTGCCTCAGTCGGCGAGCAGCCCAGACCAAAGCACAACAAGTTTTCTCGAGCAGTGAATATCTTGTTTCACAGTCGGTAAACTTTTTGCTAAGGTAGTATATGGCATGCTCTTTTCGACCAGACTCGTCATGCTGCCCCAATACACACCCCATAAACCCCTCGAGGACCGTCAAGTACAGAATTAACGGTCGTCCCTCCACAGGAGGCATCAAAATCGGAGGCTCCTGCAATACTCTTTTATTTTTTCAAATGCCGCTTGGCAATCATTATTCCACCTGACCGTTTGATCTTTTCTCAATAATTTGAATATAGGTTCGCACGTGGCTGTTAGATGAGATATGAACCGTGAAATATAGTTCAATCTACTTAAGAAACCACGAACCTCTTTCTCTGTTCTCGGTTCAGGCATTTCTCTTATTGCTTTTACTTTAGCAGGATCAACCTCGATTCCTTTTTCACTCACAATGAACCCCAGCAATTTACCGGACCGCACTCCGAAAGTGCACTTATTCGGATTCAACCTCAGTCTGAACTGTCTCAGCCGGTCAAACAACTTGGCCAGATCTACCAAATGCCCCTCTTCGGTTTGGGACTTTGCTATCATGTCATCAACATAGCATTCAATTTCATGATATATCATATCATGAAACAAAGTCACCATAGCCCTCTGATAAGTAGCACCGGCGTTCTTGAGACCAAATGGCATCACCTTATAACAGAAAGTGCCCCACGGTGTGATGAACGTTGTTTTCTCCATATCATCTGGCGACATTTTGATTTGATTATAGCCAGAAAAGCCATCCATGAAGGAAAACACCGAGAATTGAGCTGTATTATCTACCAACACATCAATGTGAGGTAATGGGAAATCATCCTTCGGGCTAGCTCTGTTCAGATCCCGGTAGTCCACACACATTCTCACCTTCCCATCCTTCTTTGGGACTGGCACAATGTTTGTGACCCAAGGCGGATAATTAGTGACAGCAAGGAAACCAGCATCCCACTGCTTCTGAACCTCCTCTTTAATTTTCATTGCCATTTCAGGTTGAGTTCTGCGCAACTTCTGCTTCACTGGAGGACAGTTTGCTCTTAACGGTAGCTTGTGCACAATGATATCGGTATCCAATCCTGGCATATCCTGATAAGACCAGGCGAAGATGTCGACATATTCTTTCAACAATGCCACCATTCTGCTCTTGACACTCGCCTCCAAAGCAGCCCCGATTTTCACTTCTTTTTTCACCTCATCAGTACCCAGATTCACTATCTCAACCTGCTCCTCATGCGGCTGAATCACCTTCTCCTCTTGTTTCAACAACCTGGCTAATTCCCCTGGCAGTTCACAATCTTCTTCGCCTTCTTCTTCGGCATGATAGATCGGATTGTCGAAGTCATATGAGGGTGTAACAGGATTGTTATCAATGAGATCCGGCGAGAAATCGCATCTGCATGAATGTTGATTCATGCATTGCTTTAGAACCGGAGCGAGACAAATTGAAAAGGAAAATGAAAACATTGCCATTATTATTTTTTTTAAACTGCAAAAATAACTGAAAAACAGGGAACACCGCTTTTAATTAAAAAAACATCCATTTATTTACTGATGCAAATTTTGCAAAATGAAACATGAGGTGGCCCTTACAATGAACCACTACGTTTCGGGCAAAACGTATGGCTTTCATGCAAACAAAATTGAAAACAAGAAAAATATTACTCTTCCAGCAGAGTGACAGTGATGATCTTTTCAGCCTTCCAGTTCTGGACTCCCATCCCTGGTGCGCACGGCTTTATCCATCGATCAATTTCACAGTCACTGTCAACTTCTTCATCCACCATACAGATGTGATCTGGATCCAGCATTCCAGCACTGGTGAATGTGACTGACGGACGACGTCCTCTGCCTTGTCCAGACGAGCCTCGGCCCGGCTGATATCCCACTCCAAAACGGTCTTTCTTGGCGGCGATGTCCATCATCTTCCCCCAACCCGGAGCTTCTCCACTCTTCACCACCTCAGCAGCCTGTTTATATGAAGAAATGGACGGCTTCTCCTCCTCCTTAGCAAAAAGAGCATTCTCCACCTTAACAATTTCGAATGCTTGACTCGGGGTCTCCCATATCTCACCGTCCATTTCAACGTATTTGAACGATGACAAGTGGCTGACGAAGATATCCTCTTCTCCGCAAACGGTGACGACCTGCCCATCCCAGATATACTTTAGCTTCTGGTGCAAAGTCGAAGTTACTGCCCCAGCAGCATGAATCCACGGGCGACCCAACAGGCAACTGTATGTCGGCTGAATATCCATGACATAGAATACTGACTTGAACACCTTGGGCCCAATCTTCACCGGGAGCTCAACTTCTCCGAACACCGCCCGCTTTGAACCATCAAAAGCCCTTACTATTAGGTCGGTGGGCGTCAGGATCAACCCTTCACAGTTCAGCTTCGCCAAGGCCTTCTTTGGCAACACATTCAATGAGGAGCCTGTATCAACCAACACGTGCGAAAGCACAGCCCCTTTACACTCCATTGCAATGTGTAAAGCCCGGTTATGATTCCTCCCATCCACAGTCAGATCCAAATTGGTGAAACCCAGCCCATGGCTGGTATGAACATTAGACACCACCGTTTCCAACTGATTAATTGTTATCTCTTGAGGAACATAGGCTCTCTTCAGAATTTTCAGCAAAGCCTCTCTATGCCCCTCAGAGCTCAGCAACAACGACAAAATTGAGATTTTAGATGGGGTCTGCTGCAGATGGTCAACAAGTTTGTACTCAGACTTCTTGATGATTCTAAGGAATTCCTCCGCTTCATCATCAAGTTCTCTCTCCGACCCACCAGGCGCCGGTGTCACTACAGGAGTACCCTCATTGACTACTTGTTTGCCTTTTGCCCTGGCTAAAGCCTCGGCCTTTTCTTTCTTTTCTTTTTCTCCTTCCCCACCTCTCAAAGCGTCAGGGGCAAACAACCTCCCACTACGAGTGAAACCACTATGTCCGGCATTATCCACCTTTGAAACAGTGACTTCACTTGTAGTTTGATCCTCCATTTTCTCTCCATTACAATAAACTTCCCCACCATAATGCCACGGCACGGCATCATCTTTGTCATAAGGAATTGGCCCAGGTACCGTGATAGTAACTGGAGCCGCCTCAGCCAGAGTTGACAAATCAACCGGGTTGAAGTAAATAGTTATGGTGGAGACATCTTCCTTCACCGAGTCAACCTTCTCAAACTTGAGGCTTCCCTCGTCCATCAGCCTCTGGATAGCCTCTCTCAACAATATACACCCATCAATAGCAACAGCGCACACAACACAACAATTGTCACAACCCGGAAAGACCCCATTCAACAACAACCGCTGTTTGATCTCAGCCAACGGAGTCTTCAACTGATCCACCGTCAACAGCCTGATTCTGCCCTCCTCGGAGATTGCATTCACCCCCATTTGACCATGCGCGGGCATGGGATTAGCATTCACGTTGGGAGACGGTGCAAAGTTGATCGCCTTTGAATCCACCAGGTCTTGGACCACATGCTTAAAAGCTTTGCAGTCTTCTACATTATGCCCAGGAGCACCTGAATGAAATTCACATTTAGCATTCTCATCAAAACTGGCTGGCCTCTGATCAGGTCTCAAAGGAGCCAAAGTTCTCAGTTGTACCAACCCCAAGTCTTTCAGTTTTTTCAACAGGAAAGAATAAGTCACAGGCGGCCTATCGAACTGACGATCATTCATTCGCCCTCTGACTTGATACCCAGCCCTCTGAGGTCTCTGCTGAAATGGTTGTCTTTGTTGTTGCAGTTGTTGTTGTTGTTGTGCAGGCTGATTGTTAGCAGGAATAGTTACCGCAGCGGTGTGCTGAAAGTAACGATCCCTACTTTGTCCTCTTTGGGAATACACTGCGCTGGTATCACCCTCCTTCTTCCTCTGACCATTTCCGAAGGGCTTCTTCGATCCTGATGACGAAGCATTACCACCCTGGATTTTCCCCAGCTTCAACCAACTCTATATTCTCTCCCCGGCCACCACGATGTCAGCAAAGTTAGTCACCGGGCAACCGACCACCCTTTCAGCAAACGGCCCCTGCAGGGTACCCATAAACAAATCAGACATCTCCCTGTCCACCAATGGAGGTTGAAATCTGGCAGCCAACTCCCTCCACCTTTGAGCATACTCTTTAAACCCCTCATTAGGCTTCTGAGACATACCCTGCAGCTGGGTACGACTAGGAGCCATATCAGCGTTGAACTGATACTGTTTAAAGAATGCGTCACCAAGATCTTGCCAGCTCTTAATATCAGAAGACTTCAGCTTGGTGTACCATTCCAAGGACCCTCCAGACAGACTGTCCTGGAAGAAGTATATCCACAGCTTCTGATCCATTGTGTACGCAGAGATCTTGCGGACAAAAGCTTGAAGGTGAGTCTCCGGGCAGGAACTCCCATTGTACTTATCAAATGCGGGCACCTTGAACTTCTGCGGGATCACAATCCCCTTAACCAGCCCCATATTCCACATATTCACAACCCCGGGAGTGGCATAGCTTTCGAGAGCTCTGATTTTCTCTGCCAACAACTGAATTTCTTTATTTGGTGGCTGGACACCGTATTGAACAAACGGCTCATTATGCATGGAGAATTGATCAGCTTCTCTGTCTTCCTCCCTATCATCCTCAACCCCAAAGAACGGAGGAAACAGACTATCCTTCATATTATTACCCATCTGACTGGGTCCACCACCTGTGGCAGCACCAAAACCACCGGCATTATTATTCACTACACCCACAGTTGTCCTCTTTCCACCTTCCCTAGAACCACCAAGCCCCTGGTTGGAGACACCATCCAGGTTGACATCGCTGTTGGCAGCTGAAGCCCGCTCGAGCTTCTCAACTTTATCGGCCAGTGCCTTCTGCCCGACTGCAAACCCTTGCATGATGTTGATCAATTCGTTCATCTTCTCTTTCAGCTCAAGAACATCTGCATTTGGGAGATCCATCAGTCTGGGTGTATTGCGTCTGGTGAAATATCGGTGTGGACGTGTTGAGTGCAAAGGTACAACTCTACGAGCACGAGCAATGATTCCTGAAACAATCAAGCATGTTAGAACTGATACCTGCAAAATAAAAAACAAGTTATTATGATCATGCATGAATGCAGTGTCTATCCACATGAGGAACACTCTGTCTTTCGATCCTGGTTTCATCGAGACAGATAATAATCCGGCAACAATATTTTGACATTCATCGAATGATTCATCATACAAATCAGAGATATATGATTTAGCAAAATACCACCCAACCATGTGTGTGCTATGTGAGTGCATACGGGAAAGCAAATAAAGCTTGAAGATCAATCATTGAATGAAAATAACCACTGCATATCAAAATGCACAATAAGTGCCACAGTCATACATCAAGTCTGAGACAAATCAAATACAATTCTCCAGAATCAGAAAGGAAATACAAGCAAGTGAATTCCGTCAACAAGCCTGACGGTAATCCATACAAATGAGAAAGGTCTAGCCTGACGAAGGTCCCACAGAAGGCCCTACATCATCAACCATCCTAGCAAACTCTGTGGCGAACCTGAGCTCGGTGTTCCCCACCTCCTTCTGATGAATTTTCATCTGCCTGAAGTAATGATCTCTCTCAGCAATGTAGTGATCTCTCTCGGCGATATAATGATCTCTCTCAGCAATAGTCTTCACATTCTCTGTTTCCTTAATCTTCAGCTTTGCCTCCCACTCAGCGATAAGAACTCTGACTCTGTCATATCTCTGATCCCTCACGAGGATTTGCCTCCTCTTCTTATCTTCAATGACCTTTGAAGCTCTGGCTAGCTTCTCCTTGGTAATGTCGTACTCCCTTGTAGACGACTCCAATGCTTGCCTGACCTTGCCATAGTAAGCGGTATCCATCTCAAACCGCTTCTCCACAAGAGCATGCCTCTTATCCTGATCTTCCATCCTCCCTCTGATCTCTTGATTAGTCATCTGAACTCGAGCAACACTCATCTCCAATTCCGTTTTCTCTGTAAGCAACTGATCCCTCTCCCGCTTCATCTCTAGGAACTCTTCCATACTGACGAAAGAAGGAGATTCCTCAATCAACGGATACCAAGGATCAACCATAGGAAATGGTAGACAAGTAAGCTCCACTCTCTTGCTAAGCCAGTCATCAAACGGAGGGAAAGACCTATTATTAGCTCTACCCCAAGAAAACTTGCCTTTCCTTTGAATGTTGCGCCATGCATCAGATACCTGCTTCAACCTGGCCTGATTGCCCTCAACCGGGAAGTACAAAGTTTCCTGAATCTCACTTTTGAGAGGAGGAACCTCCATAGGGAATCCCATTTGTCTCTTAAGAAGTGTCGGGTTATAATTAATGCAACCCTGAACCCCTATAAGAGGCACATTGGGAAAACTCCCACAACTGCAAATGAAGTCCTGTCCAACCCCACTACTGTGAGTCCAAGCTATGTCTTTGGCCCGCAAACCCATCAACTTGGTCGCCCAATTGACCGTATGGTCGAGAAGAACAAACGCACCCCTGGAAGGCAAATATCCCATAAACCACTTGTATAGTAGCTGAGTGCAACATCGGATCAATCCCCCATGCCGCTTCTCATTCCTGTTATGGACCGAATAATAGACATCTCCAATCAAGGTAGGGATAGGATTCCTCTGAACAAACAAGCGGATGGCATTAATGTCCACGAAGCTCTTCTGATTAGGAAACAGAATAGTCCCATAAATGCTCACAGCAATCAAGGCACAAACAGCTTTCCAGTTACCCAACTCAGCATGCTCCTTGGCCTTAGCCTCTAGGAAACTCAGATGAAAACCAGGCAACTTCCCCTTCTCTTTCAGACTCCCCTTAATCATCTCCGGACTCAAATAAAGAGCACGGGAGATCCCACCAATATCAGGTTCTTCCTTAGTAGCATAGAAAGGAACCTGATTTCTGATCTGAATGCCCAAGATACCAGCATATTCCTCCATCAAAGGCCCCAATAAGTAATCCGGGAAGACGAAACACCTCAAACCAGGGTCATAAAACTGGAGAAGAGTATGGATGGCACTCCTATCCCTGTCAGTGAGCCTGAAAACCATCTTCAGAATACCCCCATACATCTCACGAAACATCCCCACATGGTCGGGCGTAATCAATGCTATCATATCCTTCAGCATGCTGATCTCTGGGTTCGAAGAAACTATAGACAACATCATCCTTCAAACCGGGCCTCATATCTGAGCAGAGAAGTCTCTCAACCAGGATCTCGATCAAAATGTCCCTACATATGGATAAACATGAGTTAGATGCGGATAAATGCAAAATGAGAATGATGCTGATGTATGAATGCAATGCATAGTGCCATCCTCCAAGCCATCTGAACATCTGTTGCACTGAAGCCTTGATCTCTGAACTGATCACAACCATCTGGAGGAATATGTAACCACAATTCCAACTCAGGAGTTCCGAAATAAACGGAACTGAAAGATACATCACCATCATCACCAGAGAACCGTTGATCTGATAATCACAAGCCCCTCTGAACCAGCCCGGGGAATCCTGAAATAAACGGATCCCCACTGATAAATAAATGTCCATAAATCCGAAAATCCGACTTATAAATAAATGTCCATAAATCCGACTTATAAATAGGACTCTGATCAACGGAACCATTAGTCACCATCAAAGTCACCACCAAAACATGCATCTGTAAGAATCACCCTCCCCTCACAGGTAAATTCTAATCAGGTTATCCTAAGGCGGATAATGGTCTCGACAATCGGGCAAAGATACTCAACGGGTTTGCCCTTTCGGGTGTGCCGTTGTAGCTCTCTTAAGATCATCTAAACCAAAGATCCGGGAAAGATCGGTCACCGAAGTCAATAGCTCAAAAGAGGTAACTAGACCAAAGTGGAATACTCCACAATGGAAGAGCTCTCTCAGATGAACCTCGTCCGGCTTGTGGTATGTCACGTCGCAACAACATGCCCAACCAGCATGTGAGGAAAGTGAAACCACACTAATCCTAGGTGTATACTCGGGCCTGGGTTTTAGCCCCACTCAGAACACCCACCCCAAATCATAGAGGAACAGAAGACAGCACAATAATAGTATGATGCATGCAAACATTTATGCAAATATACATATGCACAGTATAATAATAAATGCAATAAATAGAGCAACACAAGCAACCTAAACTATCCTAGAGAACGCTAGGAGAGACTCGCTTAGGGAAGATGGACCAGCCAGAGGTCGACTTCTTATGTCCCCAGCAGAGTCGCCAGCTATCGCATCCGCGAAAAACAACCGGCGGGCTAAAACAAAACAAACAGAGCCGCCACCGTGCGTTATTTATCCCAAAAGAGGGAAAGGAAACGCTCGAAGTAAACCTGGAAAAGACATGGTCTCGTGACCAAAGAGAGATGGGATCGGGAGTCGGTTATGCGAAGGGAAGGTATTAACACCCCTACGCATCCGTCGTACTCGACGGGATCCACGCTCAAAAGGATAGAAGAAAGGTTGCTAAGCACTGCTCAAAAGAATACACATACATTGGAAACAACACAGGTGGAGGAAGAGAGGAAAGGGCTCGCTAGGATATCGCATCCTATGCCTACGTATCTCATCTGGAATGAGAATCAGAGCTACCGTAGTTCGGCTCACGCACGCCGAAACAAAACACACGCAAACAGGCAAACATGGAAACCGAATGCCAATCACTGGACTTACATCAGACTCCGAACCAAACAAACCCACACTGGAAACCAAATGCCAATTGCTGGACTTATATCGGACTCCAAGCACACAACAATAGGATACAGAATGCCAATCGCTGGTCTTACATCCATCTCCTACACACACAAGAAGGATGACAAACAACAAGTTAATAGGGAGTCTGGAACTCGAGCCTAATAACTGTCAAGCAAACACACGCAAAAAGAAAAAGGGTGCCCGGAGAGATCTCGTACGACCTCCTGCCTACGTACCTCATCTGGTATGAGGATCAGGGCAACGTAGTTCCCCTTAACAGGGGAGAAACTTTCTCCTAACCAGAGACTGGGAAATGACAAACTAGAAGGGAGACTGACTCGAGCCTAATAGTTATCATGTATTCCACAATGGTCCTAGGTTGAGTTTTCTATCTAACTTGCACAGGCAGCAAGCTATCCTAAACAGGCAAAGCAAAGCAAACATACACACAATTAGCACACATTATATACAAACAAAGTGGGCTCACACAAGGTTAGGCTGTGAAACACAAGCCAACTGTAATCGGGTGATGTTAGCTCTTAACCCTAACATTGAGAGTTAGGGCGAAGCAGATGAAATGGGAAGTGAAGATAAGACTTCACAGCTCTTATCCCTGGCCTGGGAGAGCTTCAGATGATAGAAGGTGTGGGAGTTCAGAAAGTTGGAACTCTCTCCACAAGTTAATGACTCTATAGATCTTGGGTTAATATCCACAATGCATCAACATGTAATGTGAGCAAAGGGATGACACACTGACTAGCAGGAGATGGACTACACATCTCTTTTATCTGCCAATTGCCTTATCTAAGGTCTTTTCCTGCTTGGCACAAACATAAACAATCACAAGCATTGCCTCTTAAGGAGGACTTCAGACAGGTTCCTGACCACATAACAGGCCAGGTCTTCCAGACTACATGGAGAAGAGATGTTATACCTCAATGCTTAAGCTATCAAGCAAAGCAAAAGCAAGTTCAAAAGAACTTAAGCAACTAATGTACCTGAAAAACAATCTAACTCAGTCAGTACACAACTCACAAAGTCAAACAGACAGTTAATGGTCCACAATCAACAGTACAGTCAAACAATAGTCAAACAAACAACAAGTGCAAGCTCAACTCAAAGGAGCTAAAATCCACCTACAAAACAAGTCAAGATTAGTCAAGATAAACCAAATAGCCAACTCAAGCAATGTGACTCAATTCCCTCATGGCCACATGCTTCTTAACCTGCAAACCAAGCTCAAACATGAGAAGCAAACCACTAGGACAAGGCCTAGGGTCAAAGAGGAAGACATATTTCAAAACAGAACATGAAAATTGGCATGAATCAAGCTTAATCAATTAATAACATCATCCAAGTGGTCTCATACCAACAGCATCAACCAATTTCATTTCACAAATCATATAAGGCAAAGCATGCAAGTTGAAAGCTCATTGAAGCAAACAAAATGAACCAATCCACATCAACTTAAAAATGATTCAATAAATCTCAAGAAAAATCATGGCTAAACAGAACACATCACATGATCATCACACCAAAAATCAAGGCATTCGGACAAGTAGAAGCATGGCAAATAAATTCCATAAGGCAAGGCAAGCACAAACAAGCTCAATTGAAGCACAATTTCATACATCAACTTAGCACAAGCCTAAAACAGAAGCCACAAATGATAAATGTCTCAAACTAAAGCCACAATAAACTTCAAAGTGTCTAGAATCAATGTGCAAAATTTCAAGTTCATATGATAAACATCAAGCATTTCACAAATCATTTAAATTCATGACTATCCAAAAGTCCACAAATGGTCAACCAGAAAGGAAAATCCCAAACAAATCAGAAATCAATCCAAAAATTCTAAGAAAATTCATGATCAATCCTAACATCCAGACGAAGCATCATGCAAAAAATCACATTATTTGGCATTGAATTGGCATGGAAAAGAAAATTAGCAAGTCAAGCAAGCAAAGGTGTGACACACATTGTCACACCTACATTAATCAGATCATAACTCATCAACCAGAAATGCTAAAAATACAAACTCAACACCAAAATGACCAGCAAGATGTCTAGTTTAAGCATGCAAAGTTTCAAGAGAATTGGATCAAAACTCATCATTTCATGAAGCTTTTGGCAAGGTAGGTCAAGAAAGCACATACATACACAATCCCTAAGCCAAAACAAAATTCATGCATGCACAATTTCTGGAAAAAATCTCATAAAATACTAGACATGATGAGGAACAAAGTGCAAAAACTCCCAGGCCAATTGGATCAATATTCATTGAGATATGAATTTTTGAATGAATGGAAAAAATAAAAAAAACATGGATGAATGTACATGAATAGCATGGAATAACATGTGAAGAAAAATGCAAGGCATAATTGAAACTGCCTCCAGCCAGATTCGAACTGAAGCGGAAGTCAAATGAGGCGCGTTTCATCATGAATAGCACCGTTTCATTAACAATACGTGGCAACGCAAACGAACGGTGACCAACCATAATGCCAAGTAAGCCACACGTGGACCAGTACATGCTTATTAACATGGAAACGCATGCAAACACGAGCTACACAAGATCAAACAGCCTTCTGGAACAGAAACCCTAAGACATTCATCATGTTCATCGTGTTCTTGAGCTCAAGAACACTTTTGCTCAGAAATTCACAAAAATCACACCATTGGATAGATCTTCTAACACACATCAACATGCCAGGCCTAATTTAAACTAATTCTAAATATCATGCATGGATCGAGCAAGAGAACATTTGTCCATCAATCTTTAAATCACGATAACTTTCTCATTTCTTCATGGATTTCAATGATCTAAAGTGCAGATTAATCACCAATGAAAGATCTACCATAAGCATATCATGATTTCAAGAATTGTGAGATTCGATTTCTGACCTTAATTGAAGTGCAGAACTGAAACAAGTTGATTCAAGCTTTGAGAATTCCAAACAGATGCTCCTTAGCTCTCATATGAATGAATGAAGAAAGGTTTGGAAGTTAAGCTTGCATGATTTGTCCAGAAAATCAAGCTGCCATGGATGGAGGTAACTTGCAACAGTTCCAAATCCGCATGAAAACTTGATGAATCTTGCTTCCAAAATGCTCTTCAATGCTTGTGGATGATGATTTGATCAAGAACAATGCAATGTCTTTGAGGAAAATTGGAGAAAAGTGAGAGAAAAAGTTTGAAGAGTTTTTGAGAATTAGATCTAGATCTGAGCCAAATGAAATGTTAATCCAATTTCTGTTATGATTATGCTATATATATGGTCTGTTAATGATGCATGCTAATCATGATTAAGCAAATGCCAAGGATTAGTGAAATCAAAGGTGTAAGTGCAAATTGTCCAATTCACCCCATGTATGTTATGGCAATGCAACAGTACACGAAATCTGTGCCAATTCACTTCAAAATGACATGTAGAAGCCAAATGCAATGCTTGGAGGTGAAAACAATGCATACTTTTTAAATTTGACTTTTCCCTCCAAAATTCCAATGGAAAGTCAAATATTTTTGTGATCAAAATGCATGGATTATGATGCATGAATTGGATAGTACATGTCAAGAGAGAAATGTTCCAAAAACAACCACTTCAATTGGCCTTATGGTTCAAAAGTTATGCACTTGTGAAGTTCAAATTCATTTGACCATGATTGATCCATATCTTCTCAACCATACATGAGAAGTTCATGTTCTTGGACTTTTTGGAAATTGGAGAACAAGATCTACAACTTTCATGTTCAACAAAATTTCATTTGAAGCATTTTTGGTCATGTAATCTTGAGGAGAAAACCTTTCCATTTTTGGCAATTTTGAATTACAAGTCACATTCTATTTTTGGAAAGTTTTGTCCTGACTTTATTTTCTTCAATGTTGATGTTTGAAATGTCAAATGAGACTTGTTTGAACATGAATGAATTATTTCTAACCCTCTCCCACCTCCAAATCCAACAGTTGACTTGTGGTTGACTTTTGTTGACTGATAGATGACTTGGCCATGCACAGATGAACTTGAGCCTCAATCTCCTGATGAAATGGCTCCAAAATGAAACCCTAGCTTATACAAGCTCAATAAAAGCATAGAATGATCCCCATCTTATTGAAGACCTCATCTCCTTAACAAACCCTGATTGGTACAATTCAACTGATTAGGGTTGACCAGAGGTCAAAACCCTAATCCCAAGGAACATGATCAGGCATAATGAACCTCTTGGTGATGATAAGACCATGATGATGATGAGGTACCATTTCAACCAAGATTATGATCAATCTCCTTGAGGAACCAAGAAACCCTAATTGAAGCACAAACCCTCAGATGGTTAGTGACCAATTCATGAGACCCTCAAGCTTGAATCTTTTACCCTCTTTATCTTCTGAGAAAGACCTAGGAGGATGACTTGCTTAATGTTTCCACATGATATGCAAAGATGCAATGACTAATGTCCTAAAAATGAAATGCAATATGCTAAGCTAGTCCCAAGAGAGGAGGGCAAATTTTGAGGTGTTACAATAAGTTATCCCTTAATATGTCATATTTTAAGTCTTTTTGGCCTAGGAAAATAGTCTTAAAAAATATTCATTTTTGTACATGTTACTAACCACTAATTATACTTTATTAATTTTGTTTATCATTAATATTTGTTATTGTGATTTTTGTATTATTGACTTATATTTGTTTTATATCATTTATATTCACTAACCATTATTATTGTGATATTGTTTCTTTATCTTGTAATTTACTTTTACGTCATTACCTTGTAATTTACATTAAAGTACTCATCATCATCATCATCATCATTGTACAAATTCATCATGCATGTTTATTTACTTGTTATTTATTTTATTGTCATCAAACATTAAAAACAACAAAAACATGACAAAATGATAAGATAAAAATATTCATTCCACTCTTTGTGATACTTTGTAAATGTTGGATTTTATTTGTAACTTACCTTCATGTTGTAAGAATGACATCATGGCACCATCTTAGGGGGACATGTTTGTAAGACCATTATCCTTTGTTTAACTTAGGTCACTTTTGCACACAAAAGGATTTCTCTTGGGCTACCTTACAATGAGACTCTTTAATTTATTGTTGGTTACTTTGCATTCATGTTGCATAAGTCAAATTTCATAATCAAAATAAAGTAAACCCTTGATTCAACGTCAAGTGGAATTTTTATAGTTAAATTCAAAACATTTAATAATTACGATTATTGATGTGCGCCACGAGCCTTAAGTGGAGGAGAATGAGTAAGAATGGAGCATTCCTACCCTTACTCTGATTATTTTGGACACAAGACGCTTGGCTTGTTGTCTAGAATAATAACCTCCGCCCATAGACTTTAGTACGATATAATCACAAACATTCATTTCATAAAACCCTTATTCAAGGTAAAAATAATACAACTCATCAAACTCATTTTTTGTGCCTTGGGGCATCATCCCGAAAACCCTTTTTTCAAAGGTAAAATCAACCAAAATACAAACATTTTCTACTCCTAACTACGGAGCTTTGATTCCTCATCCCCGAATGAGTGATACGTAGGCACAAGGGCCCAAATCCTTGGCGAGCACTATAATAACAAAAACACCCCCCTTTTCCACACATTTTCTTTTGAAAATAAAACAATGGTAGATAAATCTCATGTATGTAAAACAACCCAAATGGTTCCCATGGAGTACCATGGACGTAAGGGGTGCTAATACCTTCCCCTTACGTAACCGACTTCCGAACCCAAATCTCGGTTGCGAGACCGATTCCTTATTCTCTTTTAGCGCTTCCCGTAGGCGCCTCCTTTCCGAGGGTTTTATCGACTATTTCCCTTCTCCTTTCCAATAGAGGTAAACTAAATAAAATTCGGTGGCGACTCTTCTGACTTTGCCTCTCTTTGGCATCTCTTTAGTCCCGACTTTGTTATCGGGAAATCCCGGTAGCGACAAGTATCAAAGAGTATCTACTTGAGCCTCCGATTCTGCCTCCGCCTGTTGAAGGAAGACCCTTGATCATGTATTTGACTATGCTTGACGAGAGTATGGGTTGTGTTCTAGGTCAGCAAGACGAAACTGGAAAGAAAGAATATGCAATTTACTACCTCAGTAAGAAATTCACCGACTGTGAGACTCAGTATTCTATGCTTGAAAAAACTTGTTTCACATTGGCTTGGGCTGCTAAGTGTCTGCAGCAGTACATGTTGAATCATACTACTTGGTTGATATCCAAAATGGATCCGATCAAGTACATTTTTTAGAAGCCTTCTTTAACTGGGAGGATTTCCCGTTGGAAGATGTTGTTATCAAAGTATGACATTGAATACCGATCTTAGAAAGCTATCAAGGGTAATGTCTTGGCTGACCATTTGGCTCATCAACCGATTGAAGACTATCAATCAGTTCAGTATGATTTTTTTGACGAAGAGATCTTGTACTTGAAAATGAAAAATTGTGATGAACCATTGCTTGAAAAAGGGCTGGAACCTGGTTCCCGTTGGGGCATGGTATTTGATGGAGCTGTTAATTAATATAGTAATGGTATTGGGGAAGTGATTATTACTCCTAAAGACACTCATTTTTCATTTACAGCTAGATTAACTTTCAAATGTACGAACAACATGGCTGAATATGAAGCTTGCATTATGGGACTTGAAGAAGTCATTGATCTCAGAATCAAGTATCTTGACGTCTATGGAGATTCAGCTTTGGTTGTGAATTAGATCTAAGGTGAATGGGAGACGAATGAACTCGGTTTGATACCATGTAGAGATTATGTGATGATGATTTCAACTTTCTTTATAAAGGTTGAGTTTCATCATATCCCTCGAGATGAAAACCGGATGGAAGATGCTCTTGCAACGTTGGCTTCAATGATTATGGTGAAATTTTGGAATGAAGTTCCCAATTTAACTGTGATGCGTCTTGATAGGCCAACTCATGTATTTACTGGTGAAGAGGTCAAAGATGAAAAGCCATGGTATTTTGATATTAAGAGTTTCCTCCAAAGTCAGATTTACCCGCCTGGGGCATCTTTGAAAGATAAGAAGACTTTGAGAAGATTAGCTGGCAACTTCTACCTGAATGGTGATGTGCTTTACAAGAGAAACTTCGATATAGTTTTGCTCAGATGCGTGGATAGACATGAAGCAGACTTATGGATGACTGAGGTTCATGAAGGTTCCTTTGGTACTCATTCTAATGGACATGCTATGGCTAAGAAGATGTTGAGAGCAGATTACTATTGGTTGACAATGGAATCTGACTGTTGCAAGTTTGTGAAGAAATGCCACAAGTGTCAAATTTACGTAGATAAGATTCACGTTCCTCCGACACTGTTGAATGTCATTTCCTCTCCATGGCCTTTCTCCATGTGGGGAATTGATATGATTGGTATGATTGAGCCTAAATCTTCGAACATACATCGTTTCATTTTGGTGGCTATTAACTACTTCACAAAATGGGTTGAAGCGATATTGTATGCGAACATAACCAAGCAAGTTATTGTGAGGTTTATCAAGAATCAGATTATATGTCGTTATGGTGTGCCAAGTAAGATCATTACTGATAATGGACTGAACTTGAATAATAATATGGTGGAAGCTCTTTGCAAAGACTTCAAAATCACACACCATAATTCTTCTCCCTATAGACCTAAGATGAATGGGGTTGTTGAAGCTGTGAATAAGAACATCAATAAAATCATTCAGAGGATGGTTGTGAGATACAAGGATTGGCATGAGATGCTACCATTTCCTTTGCATGGGTACCGTACATCCATCCGCACATCAATAGGGGCAACCCCTTTCTTACTTTTTTATGGTATGGAATTTGTGCTCCTAGTAGAGGTTAAGATCCCATCATTGCGTGTTTTGATGGAAGCCAAGTTGAATGAAGCTGAATGGTGCCAGACCAGATATGATCAACTGAATTTGATTGAAGAGAAGAGATTGACTGCCATGTGTCACGATCAATTATACCAGCAGAGAATGAAGAAGGCATTTGATAAGAAGGTCAGGCCTCGTGTGTTTAGAGAAGGTGACCTTGTGCTCAAGAAGATACTATCTTTCAAACCTGATTCTAGAGGCAAATGGACTCTTAATTATGAAGGCCCATATGTTGTTAAGAGAGTCTTTTTAGGCGGTGCTTTGATTCTTACAACTATGGATGGTGAAGAGTTCACACGTACTATAAATGCCGATGCAGTCAAGAAATACTTCACCTAAAAATAAAAGAACAACTCGCTAAGTTGAAAACCTGAAAGGGCGACTTAGGCAAAAATGAGCGTCTCGGTGGATTGAAAACCCGAAAGGGCGATCCAGGAACAAATTAGAGACATAAAATAGAAAATTTATCCCAATAGATTGAGTACCCCACCTTGGGGCAGTCTATGCAAAAATTAGGGATCTTGGCAAGTAACTGCATTCGGTTGATCTTCAGTCTTGAGGATAGTTTTGAGCAAGTCAGTCAACTCTGATTCATGATCCTCAACCGAAGCCAAGAGCATAATGGATATTGAAGTTGGTAGAAGGATTAGTGATCATTGTATTAAACGTAGCCCTTTTCCATGTAAATTACCATTTTTAACTTTTGTAAAGATCTGTGGAGTCTTGTCATTTACAGACTACCATTCTATTAAATAAAGTCGAGCTTTTTATCAAATTGTTTCTACTCTTATTTATTTTTTTAGCTAAATAGAATTGAATTTTTATGATGATAATTTGAAATAATAAAAATCATTTTCTTAAAATAAAAAAAGCAATTACTTTTAAAAGCAATCAATTTCAGTAAGGAGTGTCAACAGCGGCCTGAGAACAGTTGAGTCCTAAAGTGCGAAGCATTGTTGGTCTTCCCCAAGCGGTTGGTTTGGTAATCTTTTCCTCCCCAACGACAAGTCAGTCTCCCCAGCTGAGTTGTAGGCTCACATCAATTCAAATGTACCCATGATCGGGAAAATAGCAAGTGTACTATTTTGCCTGCTATAGTAATAATGGGGAAAATCCCTGAATGTCGATCTCAAGGACTGCACGTAGTATTGAGTTTAAATTATCATTCAATAAAAATAAAAATATTAATTTGGGTTTTTTGAGTGTAAAAAGAAAATAATAAAGCAATAAGAAAATAGGGGTTTCTGGAGAAAAAGGAACAATGTCAGGGAAGGTGTATGATTTATCCTTGTAATTACTCTGAGTTACTATTGCATCAACAAATATCAATTACTACCAGTTCTCAAGGGTATTTTCTCCCAAGTCCTTGGTGAGAAAACCTTTAATCAATCTACCCTCATTCCTATGTCCATAGCCAATGAGTGTGAAGTTAAGCTGTATAATATCAAGAATGCTCTGGTTCATACAGGGTATCCCTAGTCCTAGGTGATATCTACTGCAGAGTAACCTGATGAAAACCTTATCACTCGCGGTCCAGCCTAGGTGATAACCATATATCAATCTCGATTGGTCCGAAAGAGAAAGCAATAAACACATCAAAAGGTTACCGTAAATAAAATACTATAAATGCAAATGTAAACTCAAATTCATTACAATTCTAAATCAGGGACACCCCCCTAGCATTGGGGGGTTTAGCTACTCATATTGTTTAAAACCAATGCAAGATAAAAATTACACATTACAAGTAATTGGATGACTTTGATCTTCAATCGCTCCCGCTCATGAATCTCTTCAGCTCTCCAAATGCCTTGATCTCTGTAATACTTGATTGCTTCATAATATTGTGGGTTGTTGTACTCCAGGATGATTTTTCCTTTGGTAGAAGACCTCTTTTTATAGTGAAAGTTCCCAGCAGCAGTTGGACAGGTCCAAAGATGTCTCCACAAAGCCTGAAGAATGAAAAGCCCAGAAAAATTGGAAATATTGGGCTTGGGCTGACACGGCCCGTGTCAGCTGACACGGGTGGCCGTATCAGCCTACTGGTTCACCTGACACGCCCATGGCATGCCCAACACGGGGGAAGTCTCTGCCTGACACGGCCCGTGTCAGCTGACACGGGTGGCCGTGTCAGGCTACTGTTTTCTTCTTCTGATTCCCTTTCCCTGACACGGCCCGTGTCAGGTGACACGGTTGACCGTGTCAGGCCTCCTGTACTGGGATTTTCTGCTCTTTTTTGTATCGGACTCTCGCACCGTCGTGTTCTGAGTTCTCCGGTTCTTCTACCTGGATCTATCTGATAAAAACACAGCTATCCCACACATAAAATCAAGATAAACAACGTAAAACATAATAACGATTAAAAATGCGTAAATATCATAACGGAAGTAAAACTGGTCGAATTGTACCTTAAATGCTTGCACAGTGTATCAAATTTCTCTGTTTTGCGTCGGATCAGTAATGAAAACTTACTATAAATGGTGACTGATCACAACCCCAAACTTAACTCATTGCTTGTCCCAAGTAATGTTTCAGTATCACTCCCCAGAATTCTTTATGCTTTCCACCACTGCTGAGATCATTCGCAAACGTCTTCCCCTTTTCTTCCACAAGTCCTACCCATCTTCGTAAGTCATCATTCATACTTCCACTTTAAAGCACCGTTTCACCTGTCAACTTATTTCACATGCTCACCAATTCTCTCGGGGTTAACTATTTACACTCATAATTCAAAGTATGCAATATCACTCACAAGTTTGAATAGTCTCTCTTTTCTCATCACCTACACATAACACACACACTTTTGAGGTCTTTAAGGTTGTGGCTTGGCTTGGGTTAGGGTATGGATTCACACAAAAAAAAGACAACAAGGGGCTTTTGGCTCAGAGTCGATGTTATATCCTGTGTTGGCTTCTTTTATTTCTCGGTTTTCTTTTCTTATTTCTTGAATTTTTTACCGACTATCCTTTTTCGTGCTTCTTTCTTTTGAATCATCGAGTATTTGATTTTTATTCTTCTTTCTTTTTCTCGATTCATCCCTTTTTCTTTTTCTCTTGTTTTTGCACTTTTCTAGGGCTTTGAGAGCTTTTGGGGTTTCTACCCCAAACTTAGCTTTTCAACACAATTGGAATATATTCTCATGACTCTGAGCAGGGTGAGAAAGTGTTTTTGGCCAATGGTTACATTCATGGTGTCATACGGTGAACTGACTTTGGTGTGTTTTTGCTTTGGAAAGAAAATGTCGCGGTTAGCAAGAGTCGCCACCGACTTTTCTTTTATCCAATAAGGAAAGGCGGAAAAGAATAGGAAAGACCTTGATTAGATTTTGGGTTCGGGAGGTACGTTATACAAAGGGAAGGTGTTAACACCCCTTGTATCCATGGTTATCTATGGGCTCTTAATTGCTGGATCATTTATGTTTGTCTGAAAAAGTGTTTGTGAATTGCTTAAAAAATGTTTTGAAAAGAGAGTTTAACTCCGTAATGATTCTTGTACGAATGCATACAAAGTATTTATCTCGTTTAATTTTTGAAAGCGGTTTAGAAAAATATAACTTGGCAATGATTCTAGTACGAATGTATACCGAGTGGTGATTTTCTAGTATTTGCAAAGTGTGAGGTATGAAAAATGTTTTAGGTTGTGAGCCAGCAATTAAGAGTTATACCTACCCAAGGTCTTTATGGGCATTTCCTATCCTTATGAGGGTAAAACTGTCCTTACTATTGAGAAGTAAGTAGTCTTATCCCTTTGGATGTAAAGGGACATCGTAGGGTCATCGATTGGTCATTGAAGGCATTATTTGTAAGGATACCTTAGCATTCGAAGGGACGATCATCATTTAACCGTAGGCTACAACGAAGGGTCATCGGGGGACAAAATCATATATTCGCGGGCAACATCCGAGGGACTATGATTTATTTTATAGGGACATGATGATTTAACCGAAGGGTCTTTGCTAAGTGTATCCCCACATTCGCGGGACATGACCATAATACCGTAATATCGTAAGGCAACAGAGAGAGGTCCAAGATCACATATTCAAAGGCAATATTTTACAATCAATTAGATAGTTGTAATCAATTAGGTAATTAGGTCCATATTATAATCAATTAAGTAATTAGGATGAATCTCCACATTAAAATCAATTAAGTAATTAGGATGAATCTCCACAAGGGTATCCCACAAATAAAGTGGAATACCTAGCAAGCTACTTTTCCGGGAATATGTAAGCCCTTACAAAATTCGGCAAACGGGTTAGAATATCGAGACAAAGTGCAATGGAGAATTGCACTACAAAAGAAACACAGCAGTAGTAAAGTCAGGCGAAATAATGCATGTATATAATGAACCAGATCAGGTAGGCACAAAACAGAACAGAAAAATTCAGCGACTGTCATGTTCGTTGCTGCCTCGCCTAGCGAAGGCTTAGCGAGTGCTCGCTACATGCTCGCTTAGCGATGTGCTAGCGAGCGGCTACGGGTTTTGAGTTTGACAGCAGTACGACTTCCGGAACTCCGAACCCTATGGCATTCAATTACAGAAATAACATGGTCAAACATTCAGGATATTCAGGCATACTTAAACTCACATGCAAAATCTAATTACATATCCAAAAATTCAATCATGATGCATTATGTATTTAGAGATTACAGATTGGAAGCATAAAACAGTAGTGATGCGCAAACCTGTTTGCAATTGAATTGCAACGTTGAATTGGCAGATCACTTTTGGTATCGGATTAAGTTGGGCGGAGGTAACCTTTGTGCAGATGAATTGCCTTCAGGGTTTCCTTTAGGGTTGCTCTAATTCTCCTGGTTAACCTCCAAGGTTTGATTGTTAGGGTTCCGATTCGTCTCTTTCTGTTCCCCCTCTTTCTGACTGAAATGTTGGTATTTATAATGGTTTGTTGTGACCTAATGGGCTCAGAATGAAGCCCAGAATTTTCTGGTATTCGCAAGCTTCGCTAGGCGAGTGGCATAGCGAAGGGTTCGCTAGGCGAAGGAATTGCTCGCCTAGCGAGCAAACCAGTTTAGGCCAGTTTCTGGATTTTGTCATCTGTGTGCTGGGTCCTTGTTATTTTAAGATCAATGCCTTGAAAGATAAGTTGGAGTGCCTTAGAAATGCCTTGTAATATTAACGGGCAAATTTTGGGGTATGACAGCTGCCCCTGTTCAATATTCTTGAACCGAGAGATTTAGAATGGTATGTACGCCATTCGTGGTCTGGAGGTGGAAGATTATTGAACACTAGAATGCCCCAAAAATTTGCGCTTGGTAATCAGAAGTTATTCCTGATGGAGATGGGCTTAAAGATGCCATCCAGGAAGTTTGATGATGAAAGATCAGAATGGATCATACGCTGCTGGGGATAAAGGATCAGAATGGACCATATCCTACTGGGGATAAAGGATCAGAATGGACCATATGCTAGATCGTATCTGAGTAGCCGAATGAGTTATCCATTAGGCGGGTGACTTCGTTGACAGATCAGAATGGATCGTACGTTGGGTCGTATCTGAGTTGCAAAATGAGCCGTACGTTAGGCTGTATCTGACGAAGGGGTCAGAATGGATCGTACATTAGATCGCATCTGAGTTGAAGATCCAAATGGGTCGTACGTTAGACCGTATTGGAGTTGCAGAATGAGCCGTACGTTAGGCTGTATCTGAAGAAGAAAGTAGTCGTACGCTAGACTACACCCCGGAATGTACCGTACGCTAGGCAGCATCTGAGGATTTGAAGATCCAAATGGGTCGTACGCTAGACCGTATTGGAGTTGCAGAATGAGCCGTACGTTAGGCTGTATCTGAAGAAGAAAGTAGTCGTACGCTAGACTACACCCCGGAATGTACCGTACGCTAGGCAGTATCTGAGGATTTGAAGATCCAAATGGGTCGTACGCTAGACCGTATTGGAGTTGCAGAATGAGCCGTACGTTAGGCTGTATCTGAAGAAGAAAGTAGTCGTACGCTAGACTACACCCCGGAATATACCGTACGCTAGGCAGTATCTGAGGATTTGAATATCCAAATGGGTCGTACGCTAGACCGTATTGGAGTAGTTGAAGAAGTCATATGTTGGGCTGAATCAGAATGAATCGTACTTTAGGCTGTATCTGATAATATTTGTTGTATTTGCAGTAAATGTCTGGGATGGGCTTAAAGATGCCATCATTAGGAAGATGCCAGAATGCTTGCCAGAATGAATGTTCATATGGAGTATATCTGAAGGCTGTATTTCAATCTTGAATGTAATCGATAAGGATGTCCGTCTGAATGGATCTTTACTCTGACGGTATCAGGAGGATAATTAACCTGAAAAACAAAGTTAGCTTTATGCCATGTCATGATGCATGAGATGTTTTATGCTTCTGAAAATAAATGCGAACAATGTATGCATGTATATGATGCGAAATGATGCATGAATGAATTATGCGTCTGGAAATTTCTGCCAGGGGAAAATAAATCCCAATATTCTGGTTGGAGATATTTGTATTGACGGCCCTTTCTTAGCTGGGGGTATTGGATTTCTGTCTGATGGTAGAAACGTTCAACAGAAGCCTGGCTGGGGGTGGAAGAGATGACCAATTTGTCTAGTAATGCCAATTGCTTGGGGAATAACTGGCTTTGCTGGGGAATAGAATTAGCAACGGATTCATTGGAAAGCATGGTTAGACCTTCTCCTCGATCCTGAAGTCTTGTAGTAATCGCTATTTCTATTTTATGCATGCATTTTTGGTAAACATCGATCATATTCAAATGCATATATCAATTCAAATTAAATCAATGGACGTTTACGCAAACAAAACAGAAAAAGTAAAACAAAAGCATCCTTTTGGAAATAAAATTATATTGATTTTGAAAGAGGGCCTATAAACAGGCAATTTGTGTACAAGGAGACAGAAATCCTAGTAAGAGGAAATCGTCGAGACAACAAAGAAAAACTATGAAAAAAAAGTCCTATTGGTTTTAAATCTGCCACTGTCATTATGTCTTCAAGCATCTTATCTCCCACTGTCGGATTAGAAGTGATTGGCTTGTTCAGTCCCTTTGACTTGGGTGAAGTTGTCTGAGAACGGGACATAGTCATACGCTTTTAATCCCTAATTTTTGCCTGGACCGCCTTTTCAGGTTTTCAGTCCACCAGGATACCCTTTTTTGCCCAAGCCGCCCTTTCAGGTTTTCGACTTGCCGGGTGTATATTTTTATATGTTTATCCCTAATTTTTGCCCGAACCCTTTTGGTTCGCCGGGATGCCCTTACTTTTGCCTAGGTACGTCGACCTAGCGGGTCTCTTTTATGCGTAGTATTTTTTAACTATGTCTGCGTTCACAGGATGTGGGAAGTCTTCGCCATCCATTGTAGCAAGTATCATGGCTCCACCAGAGAATACCTTCTTAACTACAAATGGCCCTTCGTATGTGGGGGTCCATTTGCCTCTGGGATCACCTTGTGGTAGAATGATACGCTTGATCACCACGTCGCCAATTTGATACACCTGTCTCTTGACCCTTTTGTTAAATGCCCGGGTCATGCGCTTCTGATATATCTGCCCATGACAAATAGTCGCGAGTCTCTTTTCATCAATCAAATTTATCTGATCGAGTCGAGTCTGAATCCATTCATCCTCATCTAAACCTTCCTCTTTCATGATTCTTAGAGAGGGAATCTGAACCTCCACCGGTAGGACGGCTTCTATTCCGTAGACTAAAGAGAAAGGAGTTGCCCCTATCGAAGTGCGTACTGAAGTGCGATAACCATGAAGAGCAAACGGTAACATCTCATGCTAGTCTTTGTACGTTACTGTCATCTTTTGTATGATCTTCTTGATATTCTTATTAGCATCCTCCACGGCGCCGTTCATCTTTGGCCGGTATGGAGAAGAGTTATGGTGTTTTATTTTGAACTGCGCGCAGAGTTTAGTAATCATTTTGTTGTTCAAATTGGTGCCATTGTCAGTGATAACTCTTTCAGGGACGCCATATCGACAAATAAGACTATTCTTGATGAACCGTGCCACCACATTCTTGGTGACAGAAGCAAATGAGGCTGCCTCTACCCACTTTGTAAAGTAATCAATAGCAACCAGAATGAAACGATGTCCATTAGAAGCATTAGGTTTAATCTCTCCAATCATATCAATGCCCCACATTGCAAAGGGCCAAGGGGTTGTCAACACGTTTAATGGAGCAGGAGGCACATGTACTTTGTCCGCATAGATCTGGCACTTGTGACAAGTTCTGGAGTGATGGTGGCAATCAACTTCCATGGTAGACCAACAATACCCTGATCTCAGAATCTTCTTGGCCATCGTATGTCCACTAGCATGAGTCCCAAAGATACCGTCATGCATGTCTTCCATTATCTTTTCTGCTTCCTTTTTATCCACACAGCGAAGCAAAGTCGAATCATGATTACGTTTGTATAATACTCCATTACTCAAAAAGAATTTAGCGGAGAACTTCCTCAGGAATTTTCTGTCATTGATGGATGCCCCTTCAGGGTATTCCTGAGTTTCTAAATATCTTTTCACTTCGTGGAACCAAGGTTTCTCCTCTACTCCCTCAGTATTAAGTTCATAACAATATGTTGGTTCATCTAATCGTTCAATGGTGATCCTGGGAGCTTCATTGTCCCATCTGACTCTGAACATAGAGGACATGGTAGCCAAGGCGTCTGCCGACTGATTCTCCTCTCGTGGAATATGTTCGAATGTAATCCCCTCAAAGTATGGGATTAACGTCAACACCCGCTCTCGATAAGGGATGAGATTCGGATGTTTAGTGTCCCATTCTCCTTTGATCTGACTGATTACTAAGGCTGAGTCTCCGTATACGCTTAAAAACTTGATTCTTAGGTCTATGGCAGCTCTGAGTCCCAAAATACATGCTTCATACTCAGCCATGTTATTGGTACAATCAAAACATAGTCTAGCAGTGAAAGGCGTATGGCAACCCTTGGGGGAAATAATTACAACACCAACACCATTGCCCAACGCATTAGAAGATCCATCGAAAACCATAGTCCATCGGGATCCCAGTTCGGGTCCTTCATCTGGTCCAGGTTCTTCGTAATCAGTAACAAGCATGACATCCTCATCTGGGAACTCAAAATTCATAGATTGGTAATCATCCACTGCTTGATGAGCCAAATGATCAGCTAGCACGCTTCCTTTGATTGCTTTCTGAGTAGTATATTGGATATCGTACTCTGTTAAAATCATTTTCCATCTTGCTATTCTTCCGGAGAGGGCAGGTTTCTCAAATATATATTTGATAGGATCCATCTTAGAAATCAATAAAGTGGTATGATTCAACATATACTGTCTTAGTCGGTGAGCAGCCCAAGCCAAAGCACAGCAAGTTTTCTCGAGCAATGAGTATCTTGTTTCACAGTCGGTAAACTTTTTGCTAAGGTAGTATATGGCATGCTCTTTTCGACCAGACTCGTCATGTTGCCCCAACACGCACCCCATTGAATTTTCTAACACGGTCAAATACATGATTAGAGGTCTTCCTTCAACTGGTGGTATCAGGATCGGAGGTTCCTGGAGATACTTCTTGATTTTGTCAAAAGCTTCTTGACATTCGTCATTCCATATCATCTCTTGATTCTTCCTCAGTAGTTTGAAGATGGGTTTGCAGGTAGCGGTCAAATGGGAGATAAATCGGGCAATGTAATTCAAACGTCCCAAGAAACCTCTGACTTCTTTATCTGTACGAAGAACTGGCATTTCTTGAATAGCTCTCACCTTGGCCGGGTCAACCTCAATTCCTCTGCCACTGACAATAAATCCCAAGAGTTTACCGGATCTTACTCCAAAGGTGCATTTGTTCGGGTTCAACCTCAACTTGTATTTCTTCAACCTCTCAAACAGTTTGTACAAATGATCGAGATGTTCTCCTTCAGTATGAGATCTGGCTATCATGTCATCCACATATACCTCTATTTCATGATGAATCATATCATGGAACAAAACCACCATAGCACGCTGGTACGTTGCCCCGGCGTTCTTTAAACCGAATGACATTACTTTGTAGCAGAAAGTGCCCCATTACGTCACAAACGTAGTTTTCTCCATGTCTTCAGGTGCCATCTTAATCTGGTTATAACCCGAGAATCCATCCATGAAGGAGAATACTTTGTGTTGAGCGGTGTTATCTACCAGAACATCGATGTGCGGGAGTGGAAAGTCATCTTTGGGACTCGCTTTATTCAGATCTCTGTAATCGACGCACATTCGCACCTTACCATCCTTCTTCGGTACCGGTACCACATTAGCAACCCATTGAGGATAAGAAGTAACGGCTAGAAAACCGGCATTAAATTGTTTCATAACTTCGGCTTTGATTTTCTCGGACATTTCAGGACGCATGCGACGAACCTTTTGCTTAACAGGATGACAATCTTCCTTCATTGGCAAACGATGCACTACTATATCAGTATCCAGTCCTAGCATGTCTTCATAAGACCAAGCAAAAATCTCCATATAGTCATGCAACATCTGAATCAATCTTCCTTTGACACTGTCTTCCAAGCCTGCTCCTATTTTGACTTCTTTCTTGTCCACTTCAGTACCCAGGTTTATAATTTCGATTGACTCTTCATGCGGCCGTATGGTCTTTTCTTCTTGCAGTAACAGTCTGGCAAGTTCTCCAGGGACTTCACAATCTTCCTCACTTCCATCCTCGGCTTGGTAGATCGGATTTTCAAAGTCATAATGAACAGTAGTAGAACTATTATCAACAGGATCCAGAGTGGGTATGGATCTGCAATTCGTTACGTGAGTGTGTGTAAGAAACATAGCTTTTTTGGAAGATGACAGGAAAGATAAAGAGCGCAATATTTGAATGCAAAAAGTCCATCGATTTATTGAATATGAATATGCTTATGAAAATGACAAAACCCTTAACAAATTAGCTATTGTGCCCCGGGCATAGACACAATGCTTTAAGAAGTTCAATTGTAAAAATTAAAAAATTGCAACACTAAAACAGACAATAACAATTACTCCTGACTAAAGGAAATCGGGATAGTGTCTTCAGCCTTCCAATTATTGAGTCCGTCACCAATTGTTGGGAAAATCTAGATATCCAGGTCGCAATCGCTATCAGCATCTTCTACAGCATTAATTTGATCTTTGACCATCTTTTCAGAGTTAAATCCCAGACCAGACTTGTCAGACTTGTATGGTACGTTGATCAGTTGACCCCAACCAGTACGACCACCATTTTTAACCACGGCTTGAGCATCTTTCAGAGAAATCATGGCAGGAGGAGCACGAATAACCTTGGGCACAAGGGGAGTTGGCTTAAGGACATGACTGGGCGGAGGAACCACTTCAAATGACTGAGACGGAGTCTCGAAGAATTCTCCATCCATCTCGACGTATCTGAAGGCCTGCACACTACTGACAATATACTCTTCTTCCCCACACACAGTGACGATCTTACCCTCTATTGGATACCTCAGCTTTTGATGGAGAGACGAAGCTACAGCACTTGCCCCATGAATCCAAGGGCGTCCCAGCAAGCAGGAATAGGCAGGACGAATGTTCATTACGTGAAAGATAGTGTTGAAGACTTGAGGTCCTATTTTGATAGGGAGGACCACCTCACCGTGGACAACGCTCTTCACACCATCGTAAGCGCGCACCACAATGTCACTAGGCTTCAGTTCAATGCTTTTACAATCAAGTTTATCGAGCACAGCTGTCGGTAGCACATTCAAAGAAGAGCCATTATCGATCAACACATGAGACAAGGTGATCCCCTTACACTCAATGGAGATATGCAGAGCTTTATTGTGATTCTTTCCTGCTGGTGTCAGGTCAGCATCGGAGAAGCCTAGGCCATTGTCAACTGCCAAGTGAGCAACATAATTTTCGAACTGATCGACAGATGTTTCCTGAGGTACATGAGCAGTCTTCAAGAATTTTATCAATGCATTGGCATGAGATTCAGAAGATAACAACAAGGATAACATCGAGATCTTAGACGGGGTATGCCCCAACTGTTCTACCACATCAAAATCACTCTTGCGGATGATTTTCAGCATTTCTTCCATTTCCTGTTTGGCAACATCTTCGGTAGTAGCTTCGACCGGTATATCTGACTGAGAAGGGTTGACTGCTGGTTCCTTTCCTCGAGTTTCAGGGGCGGGAGGTGAGATTTTTGGAGAAAAGATCCTTCCGCTTCGAGTAACTTTACTAGTCCCAACAATGTCATTAGGATTAGCAGAATTACCAACTTGCTTTACGCCATGGATGTAAACATCACCTCCATAATTCCACGGAATGGCTTTGCTTGAGGAATACGGTACTGGGCCAGGTGCAGTAATGATTAGGGGAGCTACCTTGGGCTCAGCAGTAATCTTCACAGGCACTCTGGTAGCAGTAATCTTCACTGGAACTTTGGACCTTGCAATCACAGATATTTCTTCAACAGTGTTTTCCACCTTAGGAATCCTTTCAAAGAGAATTGTACGATCCTCTATCAGCCGTTGAATACCATTCCTCAATTTCAGGCAATCATTGGGTCAGAGCATACAGAGATCGCAATTTTCCGCACAACCTGGAAATAAACCAACTCGCAATAAGTTCTTCTTGATGATCAGGAGAGGAGATGTTAAGTCTGCTACAGTAGTGATGTGGGAATTGTCATCGACAACATTAACAGCCTTGTCATGATTAGGCATAGGTGCAGTGACGACATTAGGAGTCTCCGGAGGCTCAAATTCAATTTCACCAGCGTCGATCATATCCTGAATCTTATTCTTCAACAACCAACAATCGTTTGTATCATGCCCGGGGCTATCGGAGTGATATGCACACCTGGCATTGGGATTATAACGAGGAGAAGTAGTGTTGACATTTGCAGGAGGGCCTCTGAGAGTGATTAAATTTGCCTTTAACATACTTTGCAGTGCTTGTGCTAAAGTCATATTGATCTTGGTAAACTGCCTTCCCGGCCTGTCCTGTGTGTGCTGGAAGTTTTGAGCTGGCGGGGCTGCAATCGTAACTGCTCCAACGGCATGGTCACTATTTTTCTTGTTATGACTCCTTTGACCGTACACCTCATTTGATTCATTCTTCCCCTGATAGGACTTTTTGCTGCTTGCAGAGGTAGTCGCCTGTATCTTTCCACTTCGAATGCCGCTCTCCACCCGTTCACCTGTCAATATAAGTTCAGTGAAACCTGATGAAGAACTTTCCAGTAGATGGTTGTAGAATGGGCCAGTCAGTGTACCCATGAACATGTCTACTAATTCTCGATCAGTCATAGGGGGTTTGACTCTACCAGCCAAATCTCTCCATTTTTGGGCATATTCTTTGAAGCTTTCTTTAGAGCCCATAGTCATATTCTGCAACTGTAGCCGAGTAGGCGCTAATTCAGAATTATACTGGTAATGCTTGTAGAATGTCGTCGCTAAATCAGTCCAGGTGTGGATGTTAGAGCTCTCGAGCTGATAATACCATTCCAACTGTGTGCCAGACAGACTCTCTTGGAAGAAATGGATCCATAGCTTCCTATCAGTGGTATACGACTGAATCTTTCTCACGTAAGCTCTCAGATGCATCTGAGGACAAGATGCACCATCATACTTAGTGAAAGTGGGGATCTTGAATTTGCGAGGAATGACCACATCAGAGACTAGACCCAAGCTTTCGAAATCCAGACCTTGCGCTTTCTGACCCTCCATAGCTAGCATACGTTCTTCCAGCAGTTTGTACTTATCATCTTTTGGAGAGTACTGTTCATTCTCATAATCTTCATCGTCGTCCTCCTAGCTGAAAGGATCAGCATTCTCCTCTTCTGAATCTGTCCCCTCTTCTTGATCCTTCGGAATCCTAATCTTGACTCCTGCAGCCTGTCCTTTAAGCCTTCTTCCCGGGTTAATGTAACTCACAGGTTTCTGGTCTTTCTTCTTCTCGAGCAAGAGAGCCTTTAGTTCTTCCTGCCCCTTGGATAAGCTCAGCAACATCTCCTGGAATTGAGCATTCTGAGCCTGGAGATCTTTGACAGTTTGTTCGAGAGCCATTTTTCTATTTAGAAGGAAGACCGTAAGAACATTGATCTTTTAGAATACCTGTTATGCAATGTTATGTTATGCTATGCAATGTATGAAATGTTTTCAAGGACTTTTGGAATTTAACTTTGCGTAAACCACCAAAAAAAGAGAGGAACTTTTTATTAATAATTTCTTTAATCAGTGTTCATTACAAAAAGGAAATAATAAAATACAATGAAAGCTCAAGTCTCCCAGGGACGGCTTCTTTTTGGGCGAAGATATGCATTGAGTATTCGTTCCTCATTAAGCTGGCTGGTGAGTTCCAACACTTTCTTCCTTTCAGCACAGAACTGGGCTTCAAAAGTATCCCTTTCCTCCCTCAACTGGATCCAGGATCTCTTTAATTCTTCCACATTGGTAGGCATATCTGGATAAGGAATGATCTGAGGAGTACCTCCCTCAACTTCTGGTTCAACAATCAGCGGTCCGACTGCGAGATATGGCATGACAAGTTCACGAGCTCTTGCGCGTACCCATCTGAGATAAGGTTCCATAGGAATAGAGTTTTTCTTCCCTAAAGTACTTCTTTTCACCATGCCCCAAGCTCGTACAAACCTTTGACGGAGACCTTGAGAGTCGTTGTCATAGTCAAACGCAGTGCCTTGAATAATTATTTCATGTGGACCGTTGTAAGACCCCAATTTTGGCCCTAAGATCCCTCATGGCCCATATCATATCATATCATGGCCTCAAGGATCATTGCATACCCTAGCTTCCCTCATAATGGGTGGGATACCTTGTGAGTGTGGTTCTTGATCACCAAGCATGTATTGCACTTGTATATCATTGCTTTTCATATGTTTACTAACCAAATGTACAAAAATATTGTCATCTAACCATGTTGCTTGCAGCTGAAGCAATCATCAGTCAAAGCAGACAAATCAGGCCTTGAGCAATAGATGGTGGCCATTCTTGGAAGAATTTGGACACCATGATCATTCATAAAGAGTTCATATAACTTGTGATATCATTTGGAATCAAGATCTCATGTGAAAGAGGCTTGGAATTCATCAGAACATGGCCCAGTCAAGAAAAGTCAACAAAAGTCAATTGTGGTCAACTGTGCATTTAATCAGGGATTGGAGGGTGTGAGATGGTTAGAAAGACCTCATTCATGTCCATATAAGCTTCATTTGGCATTTCAAAGATCAAGGTTGAAGGAATTGAAGTCAGACAAAGAGTTTCCCAAAATGGGAATGACTTGTAATTCTCACCTGCCAAAAATGGAAAGTTTTGCTCCTCAAATTTACTTCATGATACAAGCTTCAAATCAAAATTTGTCCAACATGAAAATTGAAGATCTTGTCCTCACCATTCCAAAAAGTCCAAGAACTTGAAAATCCCATGTATGGTTGTCAAGTTATGGTCCAGTGAATTTCAAAAATGACCCATAATCAGAAGGGCATAACTTCCACATGGAGTGTCCAAATTGGATGTTCTTTATATGCACAAACTCCATTTGACATGTACTTTCATGGTGCATAATTGGATTTCTTCAAAAAAAGGTCGATGAAGAAAGTCAAATTTCAACTGGACAATTAAATGAACCAGGGGCAAAATTGTCCAACTTGTGAAATAATTGGAATTTTTGAGTGGGGATTTTTGCAACACTTCATAAATGGCATTTGAAACTTGTTGGAATGTTCATAACATGCCAAGGCTTCATGGTTTGAAAATTGGCTTTTGAAATGAATTGGAAAAATGGACAAAGTACCATCACATAGTGAAATTGAGAAATACACATTCAATGGACATGGGACCAATTCCAATAGCTTCCAAATGATATTTATGGTTTGCTTGAGGTGATAAATCACTGTTCCATTGATCAAAACCATCCAAGGGTAAAAAGGCCAAAATACACATACAAGCTACTTTTGCTAATCACCAAGTTTGGCTTAATCATGATTAATTGTTGGATTAAGTGGTAGTATATATAGTTAATTATAACTGTTTTCTCAGAAGACTAATCACAATTCACAAATCCTAAAGCAAAATCTCAAGAACTCTCCCATTTTTCTCTCATTTTCCACACTTTGCATTTTCCATTTTTTCACGATTCACCAAGATTTTCACCAGTTTTTTGCAGTTTCTGTGGTTGATCATCATATGCAGATGAATTAGGAGGACTGTTGAAGCAAGAAAGTGGAAGATCTTTGAAGATTCTTCACCATCGAAGCAAGCACGAGTTCCATGACAGTTGGAAATTCCTGGAGGATAGAGCATCGTTGAGCTAAACAAGCATTCGCATACTCCTTCTACATCCACGTGCTGCACCTGTTTTCACTCATTGAGGCCTTACACGCACCAATTCCAGCACTGCACGTCAAGAAGGTTAGGATCCGATTTCTACCAAACTCAAAATCATTGTGTGGTTATTGTAGAGCATAGTGTGTAGATCATGCAGCACCTTGTAGAATTGAAAATCGTTAGCTTATGAGAGAGAAATCTAAGATCAAAGTTTAGATGCAAGATCTTCTTTCCATCGATTCGCTCCATATAGGAAGTTCTGGACGATTTCGCTTTGATATTCGTGTTCTACTCGGTTAGACCTTTCCAACGCATATCCATTTGTGAGTTTTAGTGGTGAAATGAGGAAAACGGAATTGGAAGGTGATGAACACATTAGGCCGCGCGAAGAAGATGATAGAATTCTGGAAAATCCCGTGTTGATCCATGCTGCTCGCGTTTCCGTTTCAAATTGTGTTTGGCGCCGGATCCAGCAAATCGCGAGCCGCCACGTCATTTATTTAAGCCATGCGTTTTGAACCGGCTGGCACTTATTTACGATACTGCCACTCGTGGCTTAATCAAAATCCATTTAATTCATAAAACCTTAAATAATTATTTCAATAAATCTTACAAACTTAAAAAATCATAGATTAATCATACTTAGTCCAATTAATTTGGGACCTTTTTTGATGATCTCCATTTTTAATCTACTTTTTTTTAGGCATAGAAATTAAAGTTGTGCCTGGTAGAAAATTTTAATTGGCATAGGGATGTTCATAATGTGTGCAATATTCATATGTTTTGCTATTTTAATCATAAAATGACCATGCCTTATCCAAATGAATTGAAATTTTATAGGATGATTCTTGACCCTCTCCTGGAGATTTTGACATATGATTTGTAATTTTTGGACCTCTGGTTTGTTAGATGTGATTAATTCTTTTTGAGTGTGACAATATGTGTCACACTTTGATATGCTGAGTTTATGAATTATTTTTCCATGTTTCCCTTAGGCCTATGGTTCTGATTTTTTGCATGAGATACCTTTGACATGTTAACTTTCAACATGAATTTTTGTGGATTTTAATAATCCATTTTCTAATTGATTAGGATTTTTGTCTACTGCTTAGCATTTTTAGGGCTTTGCTTGTGTAACATTTTTTCCTATGTTGCCAAATGCTCATCCCTAACCCTATGAATATGAAACTTGGTGGAGTAGTTCCTGACATGTATAGCTTTCATTTGGCTTTGGTCCTACTCATTTCCCATTTAATATCACTGTTTACCATTTGATTGAAGTTGGTGTACATTTTATGACTTGATTTGGTTGTGTTTTTGCATGCCTTGACATGTTGAATTAATTCCCATAGCTCCACTAGTCCAAATGGCATGAAAATTAACATGTAGCTTGTTGAATGTCCTCTGTTTAGGATATAATTTTTGTGGAATTTTCTATGCTGTTTTGATATTTTTTGTGATGTAATCATTCTGGTTGTTCATATGTGACTCAACATTGCTTACTTAGCCTTAATTTGTGCATAAAATGAAATTAGTGCATAGTGTGGATATGAGACCAATTGGGATCCCTTTGTAATTGAAATATCTTGGCTTTGATCACGATTTACTTGCTGTTTTAAGATTTTTCCATCCCTTGGACCCTAGGCTTGGCCTAGTGGTCTTGTTTCTTATGTTTGAGCTTGACTTTGACTTTTCAGGTTAAAAAGCTAATGCCTTAAGGAGGTTGATTCATAATTGAGTTGTTTACTTTGATTATTGTGAACTAATTTGTTTGTGTTGTAGGGTGCTTGGTTCACATGGACTTGGTGCTATGTACATCATTGTTTGATTGTTGATTGATTCTTATTGTTGTTGTTTTGTTTATGTTGGGATGCTGATCATATTGGACTGATTTCAGGTACCCTTAGTTGCTCAGTTCTCTTAAGAACTTGCATTGCTTTGCTTATAAGCAATTGGCATTGAGGTATAGCACCTTCTTCTTCATGTAGTCTGGAGACCCGGCCTGTTATTTGGCCGGGCAAACTGTCTGAAGTCCTCCTTAAGAGGCATTGTTTGTGTTTGTTTATGTTTGTCCCAAGCAGGAAAAGTCCTCATTTGAGGCAATTGGTGGATCAAAGAGATAAGTAGCCTATCTCCCACTATTCTGTGAGTCTTCTCCTTGCTCCCATTACATGGTTGTAGCATTGAGATCCAAACCCAAGATCTATCGAGTCCAATTGGGGAAAGAGTTCCATCTTTCTGAACTCCCCCACATTCTTATATTTACATGCTCTCTCGGACTTGAGATAGAAGCAATGAGGCACACCCCTCATACCCTCTCATCTGCTTCACCTTAGCCCCTCAATGGCAAGGTTAAGAGCGACGCTTACCTCTTACAGTGGACTTTCATAGTCAAACCCTTTTGCTTGAGCCTCATTGAATGGTTATAGCGTGTGCTACTTGAATTTATGTGATTGATTACTTGATTCATTTATACATGATTACTTGATTTGCCATTGTGCATTTACTATCATTGATTGCCGTTGTGCATTTATCATCTTTGTTTGCCATCAGTGCATGATCAGTTCTTTTGTCCTTGTGACATTGATGTTTTCCCATTGAGGACAATTGTAAGTCCATGTAGATTGGCTTTTGTTCCTATGACATGGAAGAGATAGAGTGTAAGACCTCATTGGTCACTCATATCTTCTTTGCTCTTTGTTTGAGCATTGTTGTTGTATGTGAGGATTCATTGTAAGTCCCTGTGATGTGGCACTTGTATTCCTAGGATCATACTGTGGAGGTTAACATAAGTCCAGATGGATTGGCAGTTGACTTCCCTGTTCCCTGTTTTGTTTTTGTTTTTATTCTGATGGAGATTAGTGTAAGTCCATAGAGTGGCTTCTGATATCCTTACTTGTTTTAGGAGACAGGTATAAGACCATTGAGTGGCATCCAGTATCCGCTTTTATTTACTTTCATCTGTTATCATGTTCAGATTATTGCTCATTTGTAGCCTATTCCTAAGGACCCACTTGAATCATCTTCTATATGATTTCAAGAGGTGGACCCTCCTAAGAAGTTTTACATTCACTCCACCATTCCATTCATCCCATTGTGTCCTAAACCTTTCCACACATACTTTTAAAAACTTGAAATAAGTGTTGTGCAAACATTCTCACCTCTTTCCAAATTAGAAACTTGGACCTTAAGTCCATGATTTTCCAGACTTCATTTTTGTAAATACTTCATTTTGAATTGACTTTAATCATACTTTGACCTTTTTGTAAATAATCCAAATAACTTCACCCATTCAAATGATTTTGTGGCTTTGTCCATGTTTGTTAAGTTTTCATACATTAGCTATAGGTTTGATTTACCCTAGTTGGTTGATATTAATCTCACCTATTTGTCCTTAGTTGATTGAATTGTAAGTCTTCCTTGCTTATTATAGGGTTAACCCCTCTCTAGCAAGTTGAAGCTTTTCTCACATGGTGGACTTGTTGTTTCTTAAGGTTGAGTTTTCTCCCGTGGGTAACGTAAGACCTTTAAGCTTGTGTTTTAAAATTGAATCCACTAACTTTTGGAAGTTTTTAGCCGAACTACGGCGTTTTGATCCTTACCTTTGATGGAAGGTACGTAGGCAACGGGTTCATCCGTTCAAACACAAAAATAATTAATTTGTACATTCTTTCCTCATCATCCCAATCATGTTTGCACATTACTTATGTCATAACAAATAATAATTTCAAACAACAAGTGTGAAAAGGGCTCCCTAGGAGTACCTAGGACGCATTGGGTGCCTAACACCTTCCCTTTGCGTAATTTACCCCTTACCCCGATCTCTGATCTTTTCATTGGTTTTCTACGAGTAAAACTTCTTAGGCTTTTGTTCGCTTTTTAGCCAGTCCTTAGGATAAATAAAAGTGCGGTGGCGACTCTATGTTTATTGTATACTTTGCTTATGATTTAACCAATAGATCATATAGCGACGAATACACCGCTACAGAAAAGTGGCGACTCTGCTGGGGAGATCATCCTTGGTGGTATTGCCAACTTTTCACCTTTGTTGTGATATATTGTTATTTGTTATTTGACATATTTTTGTACAATTTGGGATAACTGTATTGATTGTAATGTGTGAATTGCTTGATATACAATTGCTGTTTGCTTTGGTGATCTCTGTGAGATGAGTTCTATACCCGAACTCGAGTGCACTCTAGGATAGGAGAATGGCATAGTCTTGTCGACTGGTGTGGAGTATTCCTTAGCCAGTTGACTTGCGAGTCCATTCACTTGGTGGAGGTCATGTTGGATTAATAATGTCACACAAGTCATTTGTGGTTAGGCATTATTCGTTCAATCATGTGCCTTAGAAGCCAAGGACCTTAGTTTACCAAACCCATCTTGGCCTATTTTTAGGACGTAGTGCGGAGGTCGTTCAGATGTAAGATCTGATGCGATTGTCACGCGATACTACACTCATAAGAGTCTCTCTTGAGAATATTTTTGGAATACGAGTATTCGTTCCTCCGATAATATTCGAAAGATGGGACGATGATTATGGGAACCTCTGGTAGAACATGTCCGGCAGGTTTAAACCCTAGTACACTCCCTTTGGGTGGTTCTTAACCAAGACTCCATGCTCGTGACTCTCAGCAAACCCGTGATTCATGGTTGAGTCGTTCAGACACCGTTAATATCAATGGATCCCGGATCAGGTGTAAAACCTAAAATCCACCAAAGCGGCTGGTTGATATTAAGGGTGTTCGAGCCGGTTCATGTACCGTTAATATCAATGGAACTTGGGTGTCGATAAGGTGAAAACCTAAATCCACCAAAATGGATGATTGATATTAGGGATACATTGAGCTTTCCCATGACCTTTGTTTGGTGTGCTCTGCTTGATCCTTGAGTGTGATTGTTGCATTCATACATTCATGCATTCATCTGCATCCATATCGTCAGATAACAAGAAAATTTTCATGGAACTCAAAGGAGTTTATTTGCAAAAAATTTCAAACATGAAAAAACCGGGAAAAAATTTTCACCTGATATATCTGATGAGATATTCTCATATATGATCAAAATGTTGATATTTCAAAGTTTGCAAGTAAAGCCCTTGAGGTCCTTTGAAATAAAAAACAAGCATATGCATCAACACTTCATGCATCATTTGCATAAGCGGGTGTTTTGTTCCGGTCTCCGTCCTGTGGTCTGACCCTGCGATCTTCATTTATTTTGGAGACGCACCTCGCCGGTACTATACCAAAGCCGATTCTTCGAGATTGATGGATTATCTTGAACAAGAGAATTGTGAACTCAAGGAGGAATTTTCCGGACAGAGTGCTTTTGATGGATGGATCCCGGGCTGGCATTGGCTACTGTTCTGGGGCATATAATGAGCAAGGTCTGTTCACGAGTGGAGGATTTATCCATGATGATCAACCTGAAGAAGAGGCTGCTGCTATCATTGAAGAGGATGCAGAAGACATGAGCAATTTTGTTATTCCTGGTGGTGTCTGCCACAATTGGGTCGCTGTGGATGTTCCTACAGTTATCCATAGATCAGAGTAAATATGCTCACTTTGTTTAAAACCCTTCTCCCATGCCAAAAGGAGAAGTGATGACATTGTTGGCTCATATATACAATGATGTTTTCATTCAATTAATGCATTGTTAAACATTTGTTTTTCCATTTGTTTTCACCTTTCGCTTTGCATGAAATCAGTGATCACAAAAAACCCATAAAAACAAGAATAAAAGCAACCTTTTCATCTGCATAATGGTTTGCTTGTTTAAATGCTAAAAGTTTTTCATTAACCAAAATCATTATGCAGGTTGATTCTAAAACCCATTGAACATAATGATCCAATGCCATCTCCCAACTTTGAATTCCCTGTATTCGAAGCAGAGGAAGATGATGTTGAAGGAATTCCTGATGAGATTACCCGTCTCCTTGAGCACGAGAAGAAGATCATTCAGCCGCATCTCGAAGATCTGGAAACAGTCAACTTGGGGTCTGAGGATTGTGTTCGCATGGTGAAGATTGGGGCACTTCTTGAAGAGTCTGTCAAGAAAGATTTGATCAGCTTGCTACGAGAATATTCAGATGTCTTCGCTTGGTCGTATGAAGACATGCCGGGTTTAGATACAGATATTGTGCAACATTTCTTGCCTTTGAAGCCTGAGTGCATGCCGGTAAAGCAGAAGCTCAGAAGAACTCATCCAGATATGGCAGTGAAGATCAAAGAGGAAGTTCAGAAGCAAATTGATGTGGGGTTTCTGGTGACTTCTACATATCCTCAATGGGTGGCCAATATTGTGCCTGTTCCTAAGAAGGACGGAAAAGTCCGTATGTGCGTTGATTACAGAGATTTGAATAAAGCTAGTTCGAAAGATGATTTTCCTCTACCACACATTGACATGTTGGTAGATAACACAGCTAAATTCAAAGTCTTTTCCTTTATGGACGGATTTTCCGGATATAATCAAATCAAGATGGCACCAGAGGATATGGAGAAGACAACATCCATCACACCTTGGGGAACATTCTGTTATCGAGTGATGCCCTTCGGTTTGAAGAACGCCGGAGCCACGTATCAACGAGCTATGACTACCTTGTTTCATGATATGATGCACAAGGAGATAGAGGTCTATGTTGATGATATGATTGCCAAGTCCCGAACGGAAGTTGAGCATGTTGAGCATTTGTTGAAGCTTTTTCAGCGTCTGAGGAAGTTCAGACTTCGTTTGAATCCGAACAAATGTACATTTGGAGTCCGTTCCGGCAAATTGTTGGGTTTTGTTGTCAGCGAAAGAGGTATTGAGGTTGATCCTGCCAAGGTCAAAGCAATACAAGAGATGCCTGCACCCAAAACCGAGAAGCAAGTCCGAGGTTTTCTTGGCCGCTTGAATTACATTTCCAGATTCATATCCCACATGACTGCCACATGTGCGCCTATATTCAAGCTCCTCCGGAAAGATCAGTCTCATGATTGAACCGAGGATTGCCATAAAGCTTTCGACAGTATCAAAGAGTATCTGTCTGAACCTCCGATTTTGTCTCCGCCTGTAGAAGGAAGACCTCTGATTATGTATCTGACAGTTCTTGAAGACTCGATGGGTTGTGTACTCGGTCAACAAGATGAATCAGGGAAGAAAGAATTTGCTATATACTATCTCAGTAAGAAGTTTACTGATTGTGAGTCTCGGTACTCCATGCTTGAGAAGACGTGCTGTGCTTTGGCTTGGGCTGCTAAGCGTTTGCGCCAGTACATGATAAATCATACAACTTGGTTGATGTCCAGAATGGACCCGATCAAGTATATCTTCGAGAAGCCTGCTTTAACTGGGAGGATTGCCCGTTGGCAGATGTTGTTGTCTGAGTATGATATTGAGTATCGAGCTCAGAAAGCTATCAAAGGTAGTATCTTGGCTGACCATTTAGCGCACCAGCCGATTGAAGATCATCAGTCAGTTCAGTATGACTTCGCTGACGAGGAAATTCTGTATTTGAAAATGAAAGACTGTGATGAGCCTACGCTTGATGAAGGTCCAGAACCTGGTTCTAGATGGACGATGGTGTTTGATGGCGCTGTTAATCAGTATGGAAATGGAATTGGGGCAGTGATAATCAATCCCCAGGGTTCACATATTCCATTTACAGCAAGGCTGACTTTCAAATGCACGAATAATATGGCAGAGTATGAAGCCTGTATTATGGGACTTGAAGAATGTATTGATGTGAGAATCAAATACCTTGACGTGTATGGTGATTCGGCCCTAGTTGTTAATCAGATCAAGGGTGAATGGGAGACGAATCAGCCAAGTCTCATCCCATATAGAGATTATGCAAGAAGGATTTCAACTTTCTTCACAGAAGTTGAATTTCACCATATTCCTCGAGAGGATAATCGGATGGCAGATGCTCTTGCTACGCTTGCTTCCATGATTGTGGTCAGATGGTGGAATGATGTCCCCAATATTACCGTGATGCGCTTGGATAGACCAGCCCACATATTTGCAATTGAAGAAGTCAATGATGACAAGCCTTGGTATTTTGATATCAAGAATTTCCTCCAGAACCAGGACTACCCGCCTGGGGCATCTGTGAAAGATAGGAAAACTTTGAGAAGGTTGTCAGGCAGTTTCTACCTCAGTGGTGAAGTGCTGTATAAAAGGAATTTCGATATGGTTTTGCTCAGATGCGTGGATAGACACGAAGCAAACCTGTTGATGACTGAGGTCCATGAGGGTTCATTTGGTACTCATTCCAATGGACACGCCATGGCTAAGAAGATGTTAAGAGCAGGCTACTATTGGCTGACAATGGAGTCTGACTGTTGCAGATATGTGAAGAAATGCCACAAGTGTCAAATTTATGCGGATAAGATTCATATTCCTCCGACACTCCTGAATGTGATTTCATCACCGTGGCCTTTCTCTATGTGGGGAATCGACATGATCGGCATGATTGAGCCGAAAGCGTCCAACGGACACAGGTTTATTCTCGTAGCAATTGATTACTTCACCAAATGGGTTGAAGCCGCTTCGTATGCGAACGTGACCAGACAGGTGGTTGTAAAGTTTATCAAGAACCAGCTGATTTGCCGTTATGGTGTGCCAGAGAGGATCATTACTGACAATGGATCTAATCTGAATAATAAGATGATGGATGAGTTGTGCGCCGAATTCAAGATTGCACACCATAATTCCTCTCCCTACAGACCTAAGATGAATGGGGTTGTTGAAGCTGCTAATAAGAATATCAAGAAGATTATCCAAAAGATGACTGTCACGTACAAAGATTGGCATGAGATGCTGCCATTTGCTTTGCATGGATATCGTACATCTGTACGCACTTCAACAGGGGCAACCCCTTTCTCTCTTGTTTATGGTATGGAGGCTGTTCTCCCAGTAGAGGTGGAGATCCCGTCAATGAGAGTCTTGATGGAAGCCAAGTTGACTGATGCTGAATGGGTTCAGAATCGTTATGACCAACTGAATTTGATTGAAGAGAAGAGATTGACTGCCATGTGTCATGGTCAGTTATATCAGCAGAGAATGAAGAAAGCATTCGATAAGAAGGTCAAGCCTCGTGTGTTCCGAGAAGGTGATCTTGTGCTCAAGAAAGTCTTGTCTTTCGTGCCCGATTCCAGGGGCAAGTGGACTCCAAACTACGAGGGTCCATATGTTGTTAAGAGAGCCTTTTCAGGCGGAGCTTTGATGCTTACAACAATGGATGGGGAGGATTTCACTCGTCCTGTGAATTCAGATGCGGTCAAGAGATACTTTGCCTAGAAAAAAAAGTATATGCAAATGAAAAACAGAATATCTCGCTAAGTTGAAAACCCGAAAGGGCGGCTTAGGCAAAAATGAGCGTCTCGGTGGAGAACCCGCAAGGGTAATCCAGGCAAAAATTAGAGACTTGAAAAAGAAGTATATTTGCATCCCGCTAGATTGAGTACCTCACCCTGGGGCAATCTAGGCAAAAATTAGGGATTTGACAAGTAACTGCATCCTGACAAGACTTTCTGTTCACCAGCCGTCTGTTCGTCAGAGGATTCTCGGTTCGTCGTCAACTGAAGCTTCGAATACATCGAGATTCAAATTGGTAGAGAAAGGATCATTATGTTCAATGTAGTCCTCTTCCAATATATATCACTGATTTCAAATTTGTACAGATCTATGGAGTCTTGCCATTTGCAGACTACCATTCCATCAAATAAATTTGAGCTTTTATCCAATTATTTGCACTCTTATTTGTTTCAATTCAACAGATGTTTTGCATGTTTCAATTGATAAAAATATCATTGTTTTAAAAACAAATTTTTTCAAAGATTATTGTTTTAAACAAAGTGAACATTCACAATGATAAAAGGATACTCAAAGAATTTCTCAGTGCTCTCCCAAGGGTGGCATGGTTTCCAACAGGTAAGACATTGTTCATACTCCTGGTTTGGTTTGTATCCTTCTTCTCCAGATTTGATTGTTGGGGTTGTTCCCCAAGCAGAGATTTGGTTGTTGGGGTTGTTCCCTAAGCAGAGCTTCTGTGGATTTTGACTCCCCGAAGCAGAGTGGTGTATTGAAGGCTCAGTCTGTTCTCCAGCAGTAGTCTCTCCCCGGCTTGATTGCTCAGGTGTTCAGAAAATTTGTGGTTAGTGGGTTGATATCCCCGTATCCCGTATTTTTTCCCCAAGTGAGTTGCCAGCATAACCGCAAGTCGAGTTGTTGGTGGGGTTATTCCCCAAGCAGAGTGTTGTTGAAGATTCAGTGTTCTCCAACAGCAGTTTTCCCTGGCATGGATGCTTTCCTTGTGGAAGATTCGGCAGTGGATGGTTTGTCACCTTGGTGCCTCGCCACTTTCTCCAGTGGATCGCTATCCCCAGACTTTATTTGTCTCCTTGGCACAGTAGAGCTGTCATTGATATCCCCATCGAAGTCGCGAGCAGAGTTGTTGTCACTCCTTCCCAGCGCAGTCGCGAGCGGAGTTGTTTACTTTCTCTCTATCAGAATGGTTGTTATTCTCAGCAGAGCAGGATTTATTTTCCTACTCAATGGTTGATTGGGTTGATATCCCCGTATTTTCATCCATCTTTCTCCAGCATTTGTCTGCAGAGCGGTTGTTGTGGCAGTATTGCCTGTTGAACCTCTTTCAATCCCCGGTATGGTCGGTTGATGGCTCCGTTATCCAGAGATTGTATTGATTTCCTGGTTACTTTTCGATCCTCAGTAGAGCGGATTTTGTTGCAGAATCTACCGATGTGATCCATCAGATGTGTGTTCGCCCCGAGTAGAGTGGTTTGTTGCAGAATCTACTTGTTTGGTGCTTTCCTTCCTCAGTGGGTTGTTCCCCAAGAGAGTAGCTGACAGTATCCCCAGTAGAGTTGCTTGTGCAGCCAAACTCTATCCGGGTGACCTTTGCTCCCTCAGTGGGTTGTTCCCCAATGGAGTTATGTTGGATCCGTTCCCTTAGCAGTGCTGCTAGGATCCCCTGCAGGACTTTGAGATTCTCTTGTTCCCCGACAGATTCGTCTTTGTGGCTCTTTGCCTGTTGTGACTTTCTGTGCCCCAGTTGGGACGATCGCTGATCCATTGCTCAGGTTTGGTATTCTCCAGATATCCCTGATTCTTTTGCTTCTGCTTCCCAGCAGTACCCGCAGATCTTTGCTTTATAGCATGTAAATCTCCAGCAGAATTGGCTTTCCAGTTGGTTTTTCCTGGAAGTATAATACCGGACGTTTGATTCCTGGACCTGTTGTGTTAGATATGTCTGTTTTGTCAGCATTCATCAAACATAAACCATGCATATTCATGCATATTCATAAAACATTCAAATGTTCATGTTGCATTTTTGTCATATATCCTTTGTTTGTTGTTCCCTGCTATGGTGATATAGATCTCTAAAAGATCTCCCCAAGCGGATGTCGGGTTTTGAATCTCTCCATATAGAGTCAGCCCATAAGCAGAAAGTGTCTGTCTTTCCTTCTGCGGTTCCCCACTGAGATATACCCTCGTGGATGACGGTTTCTTCCGTTTCCTCCCAGCATATATATTGGGATGGAGTTTTCCTATTGAGTTATATCCTCATAGGACGTGTCTTGATTCGGTCTGTCTTTTCGGAATATTCCCGAATTGGCGTTTTGTCAACTATATCGTGCTTCCCAGTGGGTTGTACCCCCAGCGGAGTTTCGGGCCTCTACCCTTATACCGGTAGTTGTAAGTCCTATTTTCCTGGCTTTCTTGGCGGAAATTGTGGTTATACACCTTTTAGTCCCCAGCCAGAGTTGTTGGTTTTCTACCTGGTTGTGGGTAGTCGTAAATCCTAATTCCCTGCTCTCCAACAGAGTTTGTGGTCTGTTATAAACCTCATTTTTGGTTTCTCGTACGGATTCGTGATTTATTCTATCCCCACGCAGAGTTTTTGGTTTTCTACCCCGTATTCGGTAGATGTAAACCCTAATTCGTGGTTATTCCCACCAGAGTATGGCTTCTACCCCGTATTCGGTAGTCGTAAGTCCTATCTCTTTTCCCCTAGCAGCGGTAACCTTTGTGGTTCGGTCTGGCTGATGGTGGATCTTCTGTTGTTGTGGCTTTATCCCTAACAGAGTTCTGTTCCCGGTGGTGATTTATATCCCCAGTGGAGTTTGTGGTCTTCTACCCCGTATTCGGTAGCTGTAAATTCTATGTCGCTGTGATTTTTCTCTCCAGCGGAGTTGTATCTTATGATACATGTGGATAATTGCCGGTTGCTAGCAATTTTATCCTCAGCTGAGTCTTTGGTTTCTTACCCAGTAGTCGGTATTATTAAACCTCTTGTTCTCTCAGCCAGTTTTTGGTCTTCTGCCCCGTATTCGGTAGATGTAAACCCTAATCCCCTTTGTGGTTATCTTCATTCAATATTCGATGTTGATATTTCCTCCCTGCTTTGGGTAGTTGCTCTTAAGTAAGCACTTGTATTCCCAGCAGTCTCCTGGATCATTGCCGGATGCTTGCAATGTTATCCTTTTGAAGTCGCCAGTGGGTCTTTTCACCGTTTGCTAGTGATTTGTTCCCCGGATCATTGATTGTTTATCAATGTATCCCCAGTTTTGCGGATAATTGCCGGATGCTTGCAATTTATCCCCAGTGAGTCTTTCATTTACCCTTTTGCTGGTAATGTTGTTACTCTCTTTGATTGGTCATCATTATATGCCTGTTGGTATCCCGATGCCTTTCTTTTCGGTCGATTTATCCTTTATTAACCCTTATACCGGTTGTGGATGATCTTCCATGCGAGTATACTATCCACGTTCTGACGGTAATGGATAATATATCTCATGCACTCTTCAGTTGAAGCCTTTTGTGTTTCCCTGGTCGAGTAAGATTCGTTATTTCCCTTTGCGGAGTCGAATATTCTTCCTTGTTGTTGGATGATTGCCGGATGCTTGCAATTTATCTCTTTGAGTTGTCTCTCGTTTACCCGGATGCTTGGTAACGATTGTCTCTCTTTTTGGTTAGTCACCTATTATATACTTCGGTATCTCTGGTGTCTTTTCCTTTCGAGTATATTATTCACGGTCTGCCGGTAATGAATAATATGTCTCATGCGCTCTTTAGTTGGAGTCCTTTGTTGATTTTCCCCAGCTGAGCAAGATTCGTATTCTTTGTAGAATCGAATATTCATCCTTTAACCAATTTGTGTTTCAGATGTGTGTATTGGCATATATACCAATTCACGTTTTCGGTAGATCGCCTATGATATACTTCGGTATCTCTGGTGTTTCTTACCATGCGAGTTTATTATCTACGTTCTGACGGTAATAGATAATATGTCTCATGCGAGTATCTTATCCACGGTCTGCCGGTAATGGATATTATATCTCATGTACTCTTTGGGTTTGTGTCCCCAGTTGAGTAAGGTTCGTTTTCCCGTTGTGGATTCGAATGTCCATCCTTTAAGTTGATTCGCTTTTTCAAGCCCTCCTTTCGGATGATGAGTGTCTTGGCATATATACCAATTCACGTTTCGGTCGGTCACCTATTATATACCTCGGTATCCCTGGTGTTCCTTCCTTTCTACTCCCTATTATGACCTTGGTCCCCTGTGGAGTCAGATTTTCCTGAGTATTATACCCTTTGTAGGTCTTTCTCAGATGTTGGTTGATTGATATCTCTCACCCTTATATCGGTCTTAGATATTCACTCTTCCCGAGTTTGTTACCCTTATACCGGTAACACCTCATTTCTTGTTGCTTTTCCCAGGAGAGTCTCTTTGTTAGACAGTCCCCTGCGGAGTTCCTTTGGTGATTTTTACCCTTTGCTATATGGGTGTTTATTCCCCAGTATATGCATTTCCCGGCAGGGAAGTTCTATGTGAATCTTTTCCAGGTCCGAGTCCGGATTTTTATCCGAAGTATCCCTTCTGGATAGTTGAGTCAGCTTATGTCTTTCCTATGGATTTATTTTCCTCTGGAATTCTTTATTCCCCCGGTGTGAGTCCTTTGCTTCCCCAGCAAGCTCTCCAGTCCGATGTCTGTTATCCCCACTCGGAGTCGTGCCTTAGTTCACGCTGTGTCAGTTTTGTCATTACCCTAATCAGAGTCGTGTCCTGCTCACGCATTCTTTTTCTTACTATCCCCTAAAAAAGGAGTCCCAATAAGAGTCTCATTAGAATCTCTGTTCCTGGTGAGTGTATTACTCCGATGGATCGTCTTTTTCTTCTGTGTGAACCATATATCTCCACAGAATTTGCTTTTGCATGCATACATCTGCATCATGAGGTCTCTTAGGGACCAAAATTTGTCTCATTACTATTATTTAAGCCCATTCTACCGCGTCGAAATGAAGATTTCTAAACTTCACTTCTCCGGATAGAATGACCTTAAATAGGGGCATCTGTAAGACCCCAATTTTGGCCCTAAGATCCCTCATGGCCCATATCATATCATATCATGGCCTCAAGGATCATTGCATACCCTAGCTTCCCTCATAATGGGTGGGATACCTTGTGAGTGTGGTTCTTGATCACCAAGCATGTATTGCACTTGTATATCATTGCTTTTCATATGTTTACTAACCAAATGTACAAAAATATTGTCATCTAACCATGTTGCTTGCAGCTGAAGCAATCATCAGTCAAAGCAGACAAATCAGGCCTTGAGCAATAGATGGTGGCCATTCTTGGAAGAATTTGGACACCATGATCATTCATAAAGAGTTCATATAACTTGTGATATCATTTGGAATCAAGATCTCATGTGAAAGAGGCTTGGAATTCATCAGAACATGGCCCAGTTAAGAAAAGTCAACAAAAGTCAACTGTGGTCAACTGTGCATTTAATCAGGGATTGGAGGGTGTGAGATGGTTAGAAAGACCTCATTCATGTCCATATAAGCTTCATTTGGCATTTCAAAGATCAAGGTTGAAGGAATTGAAGTCAGACAAAGAGTTTCCCAAAATGGGAATGACTTGTAATTCTCACCTGCCAAAAATGGAAAGTTTTGCTCCTCAAATTTACTTCATGATACAAGCTTCAAATCAAAATTTGTCCAACATGAAAATTGAAGATCTTGTCCTCACCATTCCAAAAAGTCCAAGAACTTGAAAATCCCATGTATGGTTGTCAAGTTATGGTCCAGTGAATTTCAAAAATGACCCATAATCAGAAGGGCATAACTTCCACATGGAGTGTCCAAATTGGATGTTCTTTATATGCACAAACTCCATTTGACATGTACTTTCATGGTGCATAATTGGATTTCTTCAAAAAAAGGTCGATGAAGAAAGTCAAATTTCAACTGGACAATTAAATGAACCAGGGGCAAAATTGTCCAACTTGTGAAATAATTGGAATTTTTGAGTGGGGATTTTTGCAACACTTCATAAATGGCATTTGAAACTTGTTGGAATGTTCATAACATGCCAAGGCTTCATGGTTTGAAAATTGGCTTTTGAAATGAATTGGAAAAATGGACAAAGTACCATCACATAGTGAAATTGAGAAATACACATTCAATGGACATGGGACCAATTCCAATAGCTTCCAAATGATATTTATGGTTTGCTTGAGGTGATAAATCACTGTTCCATTGATCAAAACCATCCAAGGGTAAAAAGGCCAAAATACACATACAAGCTACTTTTGCTAATCACCAAGTTTGGCTTAATCATGATTAATTGTTGGATTAAGTGGTAGTATATATAGTTAATTATAACTGTTTTCTCAGAAGACTAATCACAATTCACAAATCCTAAAGCAAAATCTCAAGAACTCTCCCATTTTTCTCTCATTTTCCACACTTTGCATTTTCCATTTTTTCACGATTCACCAAGATTTTCACCAGTTTTTTGCAGTTTCTGTGGTTGATCATCATATGCAGATGAATTAGGAGGACTGTTGAAGCAAGAAAGTGGAAGATCTTTGAAGATTCTTCACCATCGAAGCAAGCACGAGTTCCATGACAGTTGGAAATTCCTGGAGGATAGAGCATCGTTGAGCTAAACAAGCATTCGCATACTCCTTCTACATCCACGTGCTGCACCTGTTTTCACTCATTGAGGCCTTACACGCACCAATTCCAGCACTGCACGTCAAGAAGGTTAGGATCCGATTTCTACCAAACTCAAAATCATTGTGTGGTTATTGTAGAGCATAGTGTGTAGATCATGCAGCACCTTGTAGAATTGAAAATCGTTAGCTTATGAGAGAGAAATCTAAGATCAAAGTTTAGATGCAAGATCTTCTTTCCATCGATTCGCTCCATATAGGAAGTTCTGGACGATTTCGCTTTGATATTCGTGTTCTACTCGGTTAGACCTTTCCAACGCATATCCATTTGTGAGTTTTAGTGGTGAAATGAGGAAAACGGAATTGGAAGGTGATGAACACATTAGGCCGCGCGAAGAAGATGATAGAATTCTGGAAAATCCCGTGTTGATCCATGCTGCTCGCGTTTCCGTTTCAAATTGTGTTTGGCGCCGGATCCAGCAAATCGCGAGCCGCCACGTCATTTATTTAAGCCATGCGTTTTGGACCGGCTGGCACTTATTTACGATACTGCCACTCGTGGCTTAATCAAAATCCATTTAATTCATAAAACCTTAAATAATTATTTCAATAAATCTTACAAACTTAAAAAATCATAGATTAATCATACTTAGTCCAATTAATTTGGGACCTTTTTTGATGATCTCCATTTTTAATCTACTTTTTTTTAGGCATAGAAATTAAAGTTGTGCCTGGTAGAAAATTTTAATTGGCATAGGGATGTTCATAATGTGTGCAATATTCATATGTTTTGCTATTTTAATCATAAAATGACCATGCCTTATCCAAATGAATTGAAATTTTATAGGATGATTCTTGACCCTCTCCTGGAGATTTTGACATATGATTTGTAATTTTTGGACCTCTGGTTTGTTAGATGTGATTAATTCTTTTTGAGTGTGATAATATGTGTCACACTTTGATATGCTGAGTTTATGAATTATTTTTCCATGTTTCCCTTAGGCCTATGGTTCTGATTTTTTGCATGAGATACCTTTGACATGTTAACTTTCAACATGAATTTTTGTGGATTTTAATAATCCATTTTCTAATTGATTAGGATTTTTGTCTACTGCTTAGCATTTTTAGGGCTTTGCTTGTGTAACATTTTTTCCTATGTTGCCAAATGCTCATCCCTAACCCTATGAATATGAAACTTGGTGGAGTAGTTCCTGACATGTATAGATTTCATTTGGCTTTGGTCCTACTCATTTCCCATTTAATATCACTGTTTACCATTTGATTGAAGTTGGTGTACATTTTATGACTTGATTTGGTTGTGTTTTTGCATGCCTTGACATGTTGAATTAATTCCCATAGCTCCACTAGTCCAAATGGCATGAAAATTAACATGTAGCTTGTTGAATGTCCTCTGTTTAGGATATAATTTTTGTGGAATTTTCTATGCTGTTTTGATATTTTTTGTGATGTAATCATTCTGGTTGTTCATATGTGACTCAACATTGCTTACTTAGCCTTAATTTGTGCATAAAATGAAATTAGTGCATAGTGTGGATATGAGACCAATTGGGATCCCTTTGTAATTGAAATATCTTGGCTTTGATCACGATTTACTTGCTGTTTTAAGATTTTTCCATCCCTTGGACCCTAGGCTTGGCCTAGTGGTCTTGTTTCTTATGTTTGAGCTTGACTTTGACTTTTCAGGTTAAAAAGCTAATGCCTTAAGGAGGTTGATTCATAATTGAGTTGTTTACTTTGATTATTGTGAACTAATTTGTTTGTGTTGTAGGGTGCTTGGTTCACATGGACTTGGTGCTATGTACATCATTGTTTGATTGTTGATTGATTCTTATTGTTGTTGTTTTGTTTATGTTGGGATGCTGATCATATTGGACTGATTTCAGGTACCCTTAGTTGCTCAGTTCTCTTAAGAACTTGCATTGCTTTGCTTATAAGCAATTGGCATTGAGGTATAGCACCTTCTTCTTCATGTAGTCTGGAGACCCGGCCTGTTATTTGGCCGGGCAAACTGTCTGAAGTCCTCCTTAAGAGGCATTGTTTGTGTTTGTTTATGTTTGTCCCAAGCAGGAAAAGTCCTCATTTGAGGCAATTGGTGGATCAAAGAGATAAGTAGCCTATCTCCCACTATTCTGTGAGTCTTCTCCTTGCTCCCATTACATGGTTGTAGCATTGAGATCCAAACCCAAGATCTATCGAGTCCAATTGGGGAAAGAGTTCCATCTTTCTGAACTCCCCCACATTCTTATATTTACATGCTCTCTCGGACTTGAGATAGAAGCAATGAGGCACACCCCTCATACCCTCTCATCTGCTTCACCTTAGCCCCTCAATGGCAAGGTTAAGAGCGACGCTTACCTCTTACAGTGGACTTTCATAGTCAAACCCTTTTGCTTGAGCCTCATTGAATGGTTATAGCGTGTGCTACTTGAATTTATGTGATTGATTACTTGATTCATTTATACATGATTACTTGATTTGCCATTGTGCATTTACTATCATTGATTGCCGTTGTGCATTTATCATCTTTGTTTGCCATCAGTGCATGATCAGTTCTTTTGTCCTTGTGACATTGATGTTTTCCCATTGAGGACAATTGTAAGTCCATGTAGATTGGCTTTTGTTCCTATGACATGGAAGAGATAGAGTGTAAGACCTCATTGGTCACTCATATCTTCTTTGCTCTTTGTTTGAGCATTGTTGTTGTATGTGAGGATTCATTGTAAGTCCCTGTGATGTGGCACTTGTATTCCTAGGATCATACTGTGGAGGTTAACATAAGTCCAGATGGATTGGCAGTTGACTTCCCTGTTCCCTGTTTTGTTTTTGTTTTTATTCTGATGGAGATTAGTGTAAGTCCATAGAGTGGCTTCTGATATCCTTACTTGTTTTAGGAGACAGGTATAAGACCATTGAGTGGCATCCAGTATCCGCTTTTATTTACTTTCATCTGTTATCATGTTCAGATTATTGCTCATTTGTAGCCTATTCCTAAGGACCCACTTGAATCATCTTCTATATGATTTCAAGAGGTGGACCCTCCTAAGAAGTTTTACATTCACTCCACCATTCCATTCATCCCATTGTGTCCTAAACCTTTCCACACATACTTTTAAAAACTTGAAATAAGTGTTGTGCAAACATTCTCACCTCTTTCCAAATTAGAAACTTGGACCTTAAGTCCATGATTTTCCAGACTTCATTTTTGTAAATACTTCATTTTGAATTGACTTTAATCATACTTTGACCTTTTTGTAAATAATCCAAATAACTTCACCCATTCAAATGATTTTGTGGCTTTGTCCATGTTTGTTAAGTTTTCATACATTAGCTATAGGTTTGATTTACCCTAGTTGGTTGATATTAATCTCACCTATTTGTCCTTAGTTGATTGAATTGTAAGTCTTCCTTGCTTATTATAGGGTTAACCCCTCTCTAGCAAGTTGAAGCTTTTCTCACATGGTGGACTTGTTGTTTCTTAAGGTTGAGTTTTCTCCCGTGGGTAACGTAAGACCTTTAAGCTTGTGTTTTAAAATTGAATCCACTAACTTTTGGAAGTTTTTAGCCGAACTACGGCGTTTTGATCCTTACCTTTGATGGAAGGTACGTAGGCAATGGGTTCATCCGTTCAAACACAAAAATAATTAATTTGTACATTCTTTCCTCATCATCCCAATCATGTTTGCACATTACTTATGTCATAACAAATAATAATTTCAAACAACAAGTGTGAAGAGGGCTCCCTAGGAGTACCTAGGACGCATTGGGTGCCTAACACCTTCCCTTTGCGTAATTTACCCCTTACCCCGATCTCTGATCTTTTCATTGGTTTTCTACGAGTAAAACTTCTTAGGCTTTTGTTCGCTTTTTAGCCAGTCCTTAGGATAAATAAAAGTGCGGTGGCGACTCTATGTTTATTCTATACTTTGCTTATGATTTAACCAATAGATCATATAGCGACGAATACACCGCTACAACCGTCTCTTCGAGCATAACCAAACTGGCGTAGGGCTAAAGCTGGGTTATAAGTAATACCTCCTCTTATCCCCAGGAGTGGTACGTTAGAGAATTCTCCACAATGGTCAATGATGATAACATTTTCTTTGAGATGAGGACACCAACGAATGTCTGAATGGGAGAGCGACATTATCCTTTGAGAACATTTCGGATTTTGCTCATTCTTCAAGACTGATTGAGGAAGGTGCGAAATAAACCACCTAGATAATAAAGGTATGCAGCACATGAGAGTCCCTTGTCTCTTCATAGTACGGGTGTGAAGGGAATGTAAAATGTCCCCAAGCAAGGTAGGTACAGGGTTATGAGTGAGAAATATCTTAGAAATGCCTTGTAATATTAACGGGCAAATTTTGGGGTATGACAGCTGCCCCTGTTCAATATTCTTGAACCGAGAGATTTAGAATGGTATGTACGCCATTCGTGGTCTGGAGGTGGAAGATTATTGAACACTAGAATGCCCCAAAAATTTGCGCTTGGTAATCAGAAGTTATTCCTGATGGAGATGGGCTTAAAGATGCCATCCAGGAAGTTTGATGATGAAAGATCAGAATGGATCATACGCTGCTGGGGATAAAGGATCAGAATGGACCATATGCTACTGGGGATAAAGGATCAGAATGGACCATATGCTAGATCGTATCTGAGTAGCTGAATGAGTTATCCATTAGGCGGGTGACTTCGTTGACAGATCAGAATGGATCGTACGCTGGGTCGTATCTGAGTTGCGGAATGAGCCGTACGTTAGGCTGTATCTAACGAAGGGGTCAGAATGGATCGTACATTAGATCGCATCTGAGTTGAAGATCCAAATGGGTCGTACGTTAGACCGTATTGGAGTTGCAGAATGAGTCGTACGTTAGGCTGTATCTGAAGAAGAAAGTAGTCGTACGCTAGACTACACCCCGGAATATACCGTACGCTAGGCAGCATCTGAGGATTTGAAGATCCAAATGGGTCGTACGCTAGACCGTATGGGAGTTGCAGAATGAGCCGTACGTTAGGCTGTATCTGAAGAAGAAAGTAGTCGTACGCTAGACTACACCCCGGAATGTACCGTACGCTAGGCAGTATCTGAGGATTTGAAGATCCAAATGGGTCGTACGCTAGACCGTATTGGAGTTGCAGAATGAGCCGTACGTTAGGCTGTATCTGAAGAAGAAAGTAGTCGTACGCTAGACTACACCCCGGAATGTACCGTACGCTAGGCAGTATCTGAGGATTTGAATATCCAAATGGGTCGTACGCTAGACCGTATTGGAGTAGTTGAAGAAGTCATATGTTGGGATGAATCAGAATGAACCGTACTTTAGGCTGTATCTGATAATATTTGTTGTATTTGCAGTAAATGTCTGGGATGGGCTTAAAGATGCCATCATTAGGAAGATGCCAGAATGCTTGCCAGAATGAATGTTCATATGGAGTATATCTGAAGGCTGTATTTGAATCTTGAATGTAATCGATAAGGATGTCCGTCTGAATGGATCTTTACTCTAACGGTATCAGGAGGATAATTAACCTGAAAAACAAAGTTAGCTTTATGCCATGTCATGATGCATGAGATGTTTTATGCTTCTGAAAATAAATGCGAACAATGTATGCATGTATATGATGCGAAATGATGCATGAATGAATTATGCGTCTGGAAATTTCTGCCAGGGGAAAATAAATCCCAATATTCTGGTTGGAGATATTTGTATTGACGGCCCTTTCTTAGCTGGGGGTATTGGATTTATGTCTGATGGTAGAAACGTTCAACAGAAGCCTGGCTGGGGGTGGAAGAGATGACCAATTTGTCTAGTAATGCCAATTGCTTGGGGAATAACTGGCTTTGCTGGGGAATAGAATTAGCAACGGATTCATTGGAAAGCATGGTTAGACCTTCTCCTCGATCCTGAAGTCTTGTAGTAATCGCTATTTCTATTTTATGCATGCATTTTTGGTAAACATCGATCATATTCAAATGCATATATCAATTCAAATTAAATCAATGGACGTTTACGCAAACAAAACAGAAAAAGTAAAACAAAAGCATCCTTTTGGAAATAAAATTATATTGATTTTGAAAGAGGGCCTATAAACAGGCAATTTGTGTACAAGGAGACAGAAATCCTAGTAAGAGGAAATCGTCGAGACAACAAAGAAAAACTATGAAAAAAAAGTCCTATTGGTTTTAATTCTGCCACTGTCATTATGTCTTCAAGCATCTTATCTCCCACTGTCGGATTAGAAGTGATTGGCTTGTTCAGTCCCTTTGACTTGGGTGAAGTTGTCTGAGAACGGGACATAGTCATACGCTTTTAATCCCTAATTTTTGCCTGGACCGCCTTTTCAGGTTTTCAGTCCACCAGGATACCCTTTTTTTCCCAAGCCGCCCTTTCAGGTTTTCGACTTGCCGGGTGTATATTTTTATATGTTTATCCCTAATTTTTGCCCGAACCCTTTTGGTTCGCCGGGATGCCCTTACTTTTGCCTAGGTACGTCGACCTAGCGGGTCTCTTTTATGCGTAGTATTTTTTAACTATGTCTGCGTTCACAGGATGTGGGAAGTGGAATGGAGAATTGCACTACAAAAGAAACACAGCAGTAGTAAAGTCAGGCGAAATAATGCATGATTATAATGAACCAGATCAGGTAGGCACAAAACAGAACAGAAAAATTCAGCGACTGTCATGTTCGCTGCTGCCTCGCCTAGCGAAGGCTTAGCGAGTGCTCGCTACATGCTCGCTTAGCGATGTGCTAGCGAGCGGCTACGGGTTTTGAGTTTGACAGCAGTACGACTTCCGGAACTCCGAACCCTATGGCATTCAATTACAGAAATAACATGGTCAAACATTCAGGATATTCAGGCATACTTAAACTCACATGCAAAATCTAATTACATATCCAAAAATTCAATCATGATGCATTATGTATTTAGAGATTACAGATTGGAAGCATAAAACAGTAGTGATGCGCAAACCTGTTTGCAATTGAATTGCAACGTTGAATTGGCAGATCACTTTTGGTATCGGATTGAGTTGGGCGGAGGTAACCTTTGTGCAGATGAATTGCCTTCAGGGTTTCCTTTAGGGTTGCTCTGAATTCTCCTAGTTAACCTCCAAGGTTTGATTGTTAGGGTTCCGATTCGTCTCTTTCTGTTCCCCCTCTTTCTGACTGAAATGTTGGTATTTATAATGGTTTGTTGTGACCTAATGGGCTCAGAATGAAGCCCAGAATTTTCTGGTATTCGCAAGCTTCGCTAGGCGAGTGGTATAGCGAAGGGTTCGCTAGGCGAAGGAATTGCTCGCCTAGCGAGCAAACCAGTTTAGGCCAGTTTCTGGATTTTGTCATCTGTGTGCTGGGTCCTTGTTCTTTTAAGATCAATGCCTTGAAAAATAAGTTGGAGTGCCTTAGAAATGCCTTGTAATATTAACGGGCAAATTTTGGGGTATGACACATGGTGTTTTAAAAAAAATGGATATAGGCTCAAATGCGGTTAACGAAGGATATAATAATGCGGGATGGCTAGAAAGGCTCGGGGTTAATTACAAACAACGTGCCTCAGTGTGTGGATCATGCAGTGACAGTCCCAGAGAGTCTACGCAAATTAAGAGTGATAAAGACAAACCTGAATGACGCTCATGATGATTAATGTGTTTGGCCTTTTCTGACTCACTTGGTTTGGTTCAGCTTTGACAGGATCCACAGTGCTTCTTAATTTGGTGCAATTGCTTTCTTACTTCGGAGTGTGCAGGATACTTGTGTCGATTAAGCTGTGTACGTTGCGTCTGATCTTTACTTTCAACAGTGTCACTTTCTGGGGAGATCCTTCACAACAAGCCATGGTGAGTGGTGTGATCTTTCATCCACTTCTCACTTGTGATCATTACTTTTCCAACCTGTCAACCCAGACTTGACACACACTTGCAGCATAATGTACATTCGGCAAACAAATTCAATACAAAATTCAAAAGTAAAAATAACTCAAACAAATAAATTGCAAATAAAATCTCCCCCACACTTGAACTTAACATTGCCCATAATGTTTGCGAACAAGCGCTGAGGAGGGGACTTACAGAGTCCTACTGAGGAGGCGGTTGCGGAAAATGCAACATCAACTGTCGCATCATGCTGCTCATGTCATCCAACATTGCTCCCTGACGGGCTTGCTCAATGCCTTGCCTTTGCTGTTCAGCCCTCAAGTCACCTATTTTTGTCTGTATCCAGCCCCATTGGTCAGTTGACCAAGATGAGGAACCTTCCGCCTGTTGGGTGGGTTCCTGAGGTTGTGGAACAAACTGCTCAGGAGGTGCTTAAGGATATTCTTCTTCTCGTCCTACTTCCTGGTCATCTACAAATTGGTCACCTTGGGCAATCAGAGCAGACATGTCAATTTTTGTATTACCTCCCACGGAAATGCCTCCGGAGTTTGCTCGGCCAACTCTCCCCAGGTAGTCTGCTGTAAAGGCAACTACATTGATGGTCTGATTTTGAGCCATCGAGTACATGAAGAATAGCTCTCTTTGAGTAGCTACTCCAGTGTTGTCGCCTCTACCAAACAATGTGTAGGCTAAACCTTTTTGGGCGTACTTGAAACAGGGATTCTGGATGCCCGATGCTTTTGCACCTTTGGAGGAGTAATCCATCCTTCCAGTGGCGATCCAGAAATCCTTAGGAGAAAACCCGTCTGGGACCGCTCCGGGTCCGTTCAGCAGGAGGCGGAGTATAGCAGCTAACTCCTCAACAAACAGTTCATGGTAATTGTTAAACAACCAGAAGCATAGAGTACCGAAATAATACCTGGTTGTGTTGACCCACCGTTTTTCGAGCTGAAACTCCAAGGTGCTGAGAAACTCGAGAGTAATGCGCTCGTAGGTCGGCGCCTCTAAACTCATAAAATCAAGCATGCCCAAGACGTGGAACATGCGGTCTACCTCAATTTTCATCCCTAGATCAGTCAGAGTCTTTTCACACATATACCGGGTCGGCGTGAGCTTGCCTTTTCGGTGAATTTGGTAACGTCTCTCTTGCTCCGGGTTGTCAAACACAATATTATGCAGATTAGGATTCCGGCTCGGGCGCTTCCGGGACTTTGCCATCTCCGCTCGTTGTTGCTTTCCGGTAAGAATTTTGTTCGAGGACATTTTGGACCTGCAAAAATAGCAAAATTTCGAACTTTGGAGTTAGAAAAATCTAAAACCGTGGTTGCGACCGGGACGGTGAGGAGAGAAATATTTGTGAAGGATGTTTTGGCTATAGGTGAATGGATCTTGGTTGCATGTAAGGTTTTTTGTGGTGAGGTGAGTGGAGTTTAATGGAGTTTGTGAGAGAGAGGGAGAAGAAGATGAAAAGTATGAGAGTGAGTGGTGTAAAAAATCTGATGATGAGTGATTAAGAGAAAAAAAGAGTGGTTAAGAAAGGTTTAAGTGGGTGGGCCCCACAAAAATTTAAAATTTTCAAAAAAAATTCCAAAATTTCGCACGCTTGACACGGCCGTGTCAGCTGACACGGGTGGCCGTGTTAGCTGACACGGGTGGCCGTGTCAGGCTACTGGTTTACCCTTTTGTAGTTTTTGTTACAGTGGTCTTGACACGGGCCGTGTCAGGCCACTATTTTTCATCCTTAAATTTGCTTTTCTTACAGTGCACCTAACACGGCCCGTGTCAGCTGACACGGGGGGCCGTGTCAGGTCACTGTGTTTCCAAATCTCATTTCCAAATTTTCCTCTTCTAACACGGCCCATGTCAGATGACACGGGTGGCCGTGTCAGGTTGTCCTTTTGGCCGTTTTTAGGTTTTCTTGTCAGGTTCACCGCTAGTTCCGCTGGCTCCTTCCTGTGGGACTCTTGTATACCTATAGACACAAAAATATGCTTAGAAATAAAAAGCGTGGGTTGCCTCCCACGAAGCGCTTCGTTTAACGTCGCATGGCTCGACGGTTCACTTCCCCTATCATGGGGGGTATTTCAGGTTCACAACTTTGTTGCATCTCTTGTCTGAAACTCGGACGTTGTCTCTTTTCTCAGGGTGGACTCCTTTGTGCCACGATTCCTTTTTGACCTTCCTTTCGGTGTTAGGAATCACTCTGTTCAGGGTGGTTACTGGAAGTGGTGAGACTTTGATAGTATTCAATGTCCTGATTAGGCCCACTTGATACTGAGATTCTGTATCTTCCTCCATCTCCTGGTCTTCAATAGCAGTCACTGTTATTTCCTTGTTATGAACTTTCAAGGTCAACGTGCATTCATCCATGTCGAGCTTGCATCGACTTGTCTTCATGAAAGGTCGACCCAGAATGATGGGTGCCTCATTGTCTTCAGGTATGTCTAGGATTACAAAATCGTCTGGGAAGGTCAAGTCCGCTATTGTGACCAGCACATCTTCAGCTATACCATGTGCATCATTTCTTGAGTGATCCGCAAACTTCAGATTGGTCTTTATATCACTGATATTTTTAATACCTAGCCTGTGATAGATTGATAAGGGCATTAGATTGACACTAGCTCCCGAATCTATCAGTACCTTTTTGAAGGTTCTTTCTTTGATTGTGCATGGTACTGTGACAGTTCCTGGGACCTTTTGTTTGTTAAGAATGTTCTGCTCCAGGGGGTTTGCATTATATTGTTCCTTACTGGATACCTGTTCTTCAGTGGTTGGTTTTTTTCAGCCATTACCTTTTCCACGATTTCTTGTACATGGGCATCCTTTCAAGTGCTTCAAACAAGGCCATATGACTCTCAATCTTTTTAAACATTGTCATGAATTTCGCCAAGTCTGACTCACTGGGTTCCTTCTTTGTCACTCTCTGAGGGTAGGGTAACTTAATCACCGGTTTAGTTCCTTTTGTAGTGTCTTCTTTAGTCGGCTCGCTCGGTGATATAATTTTTTTCTTTTTAGCAGCCTTTTTCTCTGTCGTCGTGACAGTATTAACATTCTCCTGACCTCTCTCGGATTTTGAACTGTTTCACTTGGTAAGGAACCTGGTGTTTGAGAACTTGCTAGTTGTTGTTCTATCTGCCCCAGCTGAACTTCAAGATTCTTTAGGGAGACGGTGGTGTTTTTCTGATTATTTCTAGTCTCTTCTTCAAATTGTCTATTTTGAGCTGCCAGGTTTTCAGTGGCAATCTCCCAGTCTGCCTTTTTAGGTGCCTGTTGTTGTTGTTGCTGTTGCTGATACTGAGTCTGATATTGCCCTGTACCTTGTTGCGGAACATTCCCTCTCTGGTCTTTCCATGAGAAGTTTGGATGATTCTTCCAACCTGGGTTGTAAGTATTAGAGTAGGGATTATTCTGCTTCAAGAATTTGATCTCTTCAATTTGTTGGGGAGTCTCAAAGCAATAGACAATGTGGTGAGGTCCATTACAGATTTCACAAGTGCTCTCCTGAACTGGTTGAACTTGTGCTATCTGTTGGATACCTATATTCATAGCTTTCAGCTTTTTGTCTATTTCGGCAGCAACAGTGTCTTCCAGACGGATTTTATTTGTCTCCAATTTTAGATCAATCACCCCATCTGGTTTACTGGTACACCTGTCATATAGCTCTAAATGCTCATTCGCAGCTATTGCTTCAATAATCCTCTTGATACCAGTGGCTGTTGAGAAATTTGTTGAGCCACCGGCTGCTGTATCAATCAACTGCTTTGTCTTTATTTTCAGCCCATTAACGAACATATGCATTTGTTCTGTCTGATCCATATTATGAGTGGGACACGCAACTAAGATCCTTTTTAATCTTTTGTAAGTGTCTCCCAGTGATTCACCATCCTTCTGTTTGAAATTTAGAATTTCATACCTTTTTCTCAGGAATACTGATGCTGGAAAATACTCATTTAAGAATGCAGTTTCCATCTCCTCCCAGGAAGTGATACTACCGGCAGGGAGAGAATAGAACCATTCTTCCACGTCTTCAGCTAAAGTGAACGGGAACATTCTTAATTTTTTTGCTTCATCAGTGTGACCATCAATTTTCAAGGTGGTGCTCATGGTCAGAAATCTCTGCAGGTGTTTGTTAGCATCTTCATTAACCTTTCCGGTGAAAGGTTTTCTTTCCAATTGATTGATCATGCTAGGATGCAGTTGAAAATTTGTCACGTTCACCGGTTGGTTAACTATGGCCAGTCGACCACCCGGTGCGTTTGCACCTCCATAATCACCTAGGAGTCTCTCCGGAAGGGGAGGAGGTGGGTTTTGAGGAGGTGGGACTGGAGGAACTTCAGCCATTGGTTCCTTGACTTCTGGTTGATCCGAGGTACTTTCTTCTGTAGAATCCACTCTTTGTTCTCTGCGTCTTCTGTGAAGGATTCTCTCGATCTCTGCGTCAAAAGGAATTTCAGCTGAGGATTTTCCTCGCATACACTGGTTAGTAAAATATAAATGACAGAAAAATAATTTTATTGCAGAGCAACAAAATTTTAATTGAACTTCAAATTAAACTCTATATTTTGGCAGTCCCCAGCAACGACACCAAAAACTTGATCGGGAAAATAGCAAGTGTACTATTTTGCCTGTTATAGTAATAATGGGGAAAATCCCCGAATGTCGATCTCAAGGACTGCACGTAGTATTGAGTTTAAATTAACATTCAATTAAACAAAAATATTAATTTGGGTTTTTTGAGTGTAAAAAGAAAATAATAAAGCAATAAGAAAATAGGGGTTTCTGGAGAAAAAGGAACAATGCCAGGGAAGGTGTATGATTTATCCTTGTAATTACTCTGAGTTACTATTGCATCAACAAATATCAATTACTACAAGTTCTAAAGGGTATTTTCTCCCAAGTCCTTGGTGAGAAAACCTTTAATCAATCTACCCTCATTCCTATGTCCATAGCCAATGAGTGTGAAGTTAAGCTGTATAATATCAAGAATGCTCTTGTTCATACAGGGTATCCCTAGTCCTAGGTGATATCTACTGCAGAGTCACCTGATGAAAACCTTATCACTGGCGGTCCAACCTAGGTGATAACCATAGATCAATCTCGATTGGTCCGAAAGAGAAAGCAATAAACACATCAAAAGGTTATCGTAAATAAAATATTATAAATGCAAATGTAAACTCAAATTCATTACAATTCTAAATCAGGGACACCCCCTAGCATTGGGGGGTTTAGCTACTCATATTGTTTAAAACCAATGCAAGATAAAAATTACACATTACAAGTAATTGGATGACTTTGATCTTCAATCGCTCTCGCTCATGAATCTCTTCAGCTCTCCAAATGCCTTGATCTCTGTAATACTTGATTGCTTCACAATATTGTGGGTTGCTGTACTCCAGGATGATTTTTCCTTTAGTAGAAGACCTCTTTTTATAGTGAAAGTTCCCAGCAGCGGTTGGACAGGTCCAAAGATGTCTCCACAAAGCCCGAAGAATGAAAAGCCCGGAAAAATTGGAAATCTTGGGCTTGGGCTGACACGGCCCGTGTCAGCTGACACGGGTGGCCGTGTCAGCCTACTGGTTCACCTGACACGCCCATGGCATGCCCAACACGGGGGAAGTCTCTTCCTGACACGGCCCGTGTCAACTGACACGGGTGGCCGTGTCAGGCTACTGTTTTCTTCTTCTGATTCCCTTTCCCTGACACGGCTCGTGTCAGGTGACACGGGTGACCGTGTCAGGCCTCCTGTATTGGGATTTTCTTCTCTTTTTCGTACCGGACTCTTGCACCGTGGTGTTCTGAGTTCTCCGGTTCTTCTACCTGGATCTGTCTGACAAAAACACAGATATCCCACGCATAAAATCAAGATAAACAACGTAAAACATAATAACGATTAAAAATGCGTAAATATTATAACGGAAGTAAAACTGATCGAATTGTACCTTAAATGCTTGCACAGTGTATCAAATGTCTCTGTTTTACGTCGGATCAGTAATGAAAACTTACTATAAATGGTGACTGATCAGCCCAACACAAATTTTATCTCCTGTAAGTCCCCAGCGGAGTTCACTCCTGATCCCCGCCAGCATTGATTCTTGAGCAGTACTTTTCGGTCCTCTACAAGGTTGTCTCCTATTTGGTATGGTGTTGACCTAAAATTCCCCGCATAGTTGATGAAGCAGGTCCTCATCAGACCTTTTCTCCTTCCTCGGCAGGGTTTGAGATATTCAAAGATGGATGACTTATGTTCATCCCCGGTTTTTCTCCATTCGATGCTTCCATCCTGTCGAGATTAGTCGAGTGTTGTAGCGATGATTCAAATCAGCGACAATTGTATCCTTTGTGATTGTCTTGTCAGTATAATCATCAATCATATATACATATACACTCATCCATCAGATATTTCATCATGAATGCTATTGCATCTGATTCCTTATTTTCTAATCCTCTGCAATGGTGATATTATTTCTCCGTGCAGATTCAGTGGGTTTGTCCTCCCTCAATTGTAGAGTGCCAACCCCCTTAAGCAGAAAGAATTTAACCTTTCTCATTCCCCACTGAGTTATTGCCTCGTGGATGATTATTATTTCAGTTTCCTCCCCAGTTGATTATCTGGATGGAACCACTCCCCCTGAGTTATATCCTCATCAGGTTGAGTCTTTATTTGACCGTTTCTTTCTAGCTCTTACCTAGACAGTTAGTTTTTGGTCCCCCGAAAGTCTATTACCCAGTAACTGGTGTAAGACCCCAATTTTGGCCCTAAGATCCCTCATGGCTCATATCATATCATATCATGGCCTCAAGGATCATTGCATGCCCTAGCTTCCCTCCTAGTGGGTGAGTTATCTTGTGAGTTTGGTTCTTGATCACCAAGCATGTATTGCCTTTGTATATCATTGCTTTTCATATGTTTGCTAACCAAAAGTACAAAAATATTGTCATCTAACCATGTTACTTGCAGCTGAAGCAATCATCAGTCAAATAGTCAAATCAGCCATTAAACAGTAGATGGTGGCCATTCTTGAAGAATTTGGGCACCATGATCAATAATCAAGAGTTCATATATGTTGTGATATCATTTGGAATCAAGATCTCAAGTGATTAGGGTTTGGAGTTCATCAGAAGATGGTTCAGTCAAGCAAAACCCTAGAAAGTCAACTGTTGGTCAACAGTGCATTTAATCAGTGATTTGATGGTGGGAATTGGTTTGAGAGATCTCATTCATGTCCATATAGGCCTCATATATCATGTCAAACATCATCATGGAAGAATTTGAAGTCAAACAAGAAATTTCCAAAAATAGAAAGTTGACCTGTAATTGGAATTTGCCAAAAATGGAAACTTCTTGATCCTAAACTTACATCATCATACAAGCTTCAAATGAATTTTTGCCCAACATGAAAGTTGAAGATCTTGTTCTCCCATTTCCAAAAAGTCCAAGAACACTCAATTCCCATGTATGGTTGGCAAGTTATGATCAAATCATTCTCAAAAAAGTTTGAACTTCAAAAGGCCATATCTTCCAAACCATTTGGCCAAATTGGGTGGGGTTTTTTGCTACAAGTCATATTTGATGCCCTCTTTCCAAATATTCCATCACCATTCACCAAAACTTCACCAATCAAAATGGCATTTTTAAAGTGGTTTGAATTAATTCAAGTGAGGTGAAAAGTTGACTTTCAAAATTAAGCATTTTCAACAATTTTTACCACTTGCAATTGATCAGAAATCATGTTTTGAGTTTGTCCAAAAGCCTAATTCGTGCACATCCATGCACCCCCATGCAAATTGGTAATTTTTAGCAATTGGTCCAAACACACTTCATTAAGCAAATTTGGATTACACTTCCATTAACCATGCTTATACTCCATTAAACAGACTATATATGTTTCATTCTCTGCTGAAAAGCCCTAGCAGCCTCATTCACAAACAAAAAAAAGCATTTGCTCTCAAAAACCATTTTCTTCATTTTTCGAAAGTTCTGCTGAAACCTAAAGGAACTCGTGCATTGCCTGCTTGTTCCATCATTCACCAACCGATTGTAAGCATTTCCATGCCCTGTTTCTCAACTGTAACCAAAGGCAAACCCTGTTCCATTGAAGAGCATTTCAATGGTAGTCCTCGATTTGAGCTAAGGACAAAGTTGTTGGGCCAAATTCCTTCGACCATTCATCATTTGAAAGCTTGCTGGACATCTGTTTCACCTCAACATAGCCAAACAACATCAGAATTTCAACTGTTCTTCACTTTTGGTAAATTTTTGACTCTCATTATTTGCAAAACCATGATATGCATTAGATAGATCTCCTTGCCATGAACATGTTGAGCTTTGAAACACTGAAAATGGTCAAGTAATTTGAAAGTTATGCTGACTTAAAGTTTGATGTTCATTATGGTTTTTGCATGATTCTTATTGTTCAGCTTGATTCATAGAAAATGATTGTGGGATTCATGACGTGTGTTGCTTGCTGAGTCTAATGGTATGCTATTTGTTCATTTCTGTGACAAAATTTTTCCACGATTTCTTGAGGAAGATGATGATACACTGTAGACACAAACCCTATTTCCAAAACCCAGAAACTCTGTTTGCATCGTGTATTTTTTTGTCTTGCATGGAATTGTCCTGTTACATCGCCCATGTCCAATAACCGAGTGCCACGCCCATGACCGCCACGCTGCGTTTCATTAAACGTTCAGCAAAATTACAAATATGCCACGGCCTTACTTATTTGGTTATTTAAATCATTATTTTTGCAATATTCATTTCATTTTGTACTCAAACTTGCAAAATTCATAGCTCATCCATTTTTGATCCAAATTTCATGAGATTTTTTGCTAAATGCTCTGCTTGATCTCTACTTATTTGTCATGATTTTTCCAGAATTTTTGGATGAATGGATTTTAATTGGTGCTAGGGTTTGTGACATGTGCTCATTCTTTGTACACTTTGCCAAATCAATTGTGAAATGATGATGCTTTATCCAATGGCTTCCAAAATTTTTGTACTCAAACTAGACAAATTCATGGTGATTTTGGTGTAGAGTTTGTGAATTTATCATTTCTGGTTTGTTAGTTATGATTTTTTGAATTAGGGTGTGACAATTTGTGTCACACCATTGATGTCTAACTTCATGATTTTCATTACCATGCTTCTTGAACTCAATTTAGCTTGAATTTTTGTATGAATGAACCTATGGATGTCTGGTTTATATGTGATTTTTCTTGGATTTATTTGTAGCATTTCCTAATTGTTTGAGATTTTTCTCCCCTGTTTGGTCATATGTTGACTTTTTGTGACACATGTTCTCATATTGTTTGTGAAATTCTCATACTTAATTGGATGAACATGAAATTTGACATGTGATTAGTAGACATCTTAAGCTTTGTCATGGTTTTGATCCCATTCAATTCTCATATGTTGTCACTGATTTATGATTTATTGAAGTTGATGCATGTTTGGTTGACTTCTTTGAGCATGCTTGAAATTGTTTTGACTTTCTGATTTTCATTGACCATCTTCCCTTGATCCAAATGAGCTGAAATTTTATATGCATATCATGCTATGGATTATGTTTGATCATGATTTATTTGATGATTTTTGGAATTGTTTATGATTGGTTTTGAGTTAAGTCTTGCTGTTGACTTCTATGAGCTTCTATATGCCATGCCTTGACCTAATTTGTTTATAAAATGATGATGGTGAATGATATGAACATGAAACCAATTGATTTTGTTTCTTGATTGTTTGAACTTGATTTTTATTGGATATCACTTGCTGTTTTGACTCTCTCATCCCCTTTTGACCCTAGGCTTGTCCTAGTGGTCCTGTTGCTCATGTTTGAGTTCATGTTTTCAGGTTAAGCAACAAATGCTTCAAAGAGACCAATACAAATTGTTTGAGCTTGATTGATTATCTTGAACTAACTTCTTTGTTTTGTAGGTTGTTTGGCTCATATGCTTTGAGCCTTGTGCATTGCACATTTACCTGATTGTTTTGACTGTTAATCCTTATCTCCTTTTGATTTAACTTTGAGTTGTATACTGATTCTGTTTGACTATTTCAGGTACCTTTAGTTGCTTAGTTCTTAAGAACTTGCTTTGCTTTGCTTAATAGCAATTTGCATTGAGGTATACCCCCTTTTCTTCATGTAGTCTGGAAGACCTGGCCTGTTACTTGGCCAGGCAACTGTCTGAAGTCCTCCTTAAGAGGCAATGCTTGTGTGTGTTTACATTTGTCCCAAGCAGGAAAAGTCCTTTTAATAAGGCAATTGGTAGATCAAAGAGATATGTAACCTATCTCCTACTATTCTGTGAGTCTTCTCCTTGCTCCCATTACATGGTTGTAGCATTGAGATACAAACCCAAGATCTATAGAGTCTAACTTGTGGAGAGAGTTCCATCTTTCTGAACTCCCACACCTTCTGATATTCAATGCTCTCCCTGACCAGGGATAAGAGCAATGAGGCACACCCCTCATATCCTTTCATCTGCTTCACCTTAGCCCCTCAATGGCAAGGTTAAGAGCACCATTAGCCTATTCCAGTTGGCTTCAATGCCTAACCCTTTGTGTGAGCCTGATTGTTTGGTTATAGTGTATGCTGATTGACTTCATTAATTGATCACTTACTTCATATACACATGTTTGCTCGCATGCTTTGTGCACTCATCATCATTTATTGCTCATTAACGCATAACCATCTCATTTGTCTTTATGACTTATCATTGTTGTTTACCCATTGAGGACAATTGTAAGACCATCCATTGGCCATTGCTCCTAGGATATGGAAGTGAGTATAAGACCATCACATTGGCCACTCATCTTATCTTCGCTTGATGCATTTGTTTGTTGTATGTGAGGATGCAACTGTAAGTCCCTGCAAGTTGGCATTTGCTTTCCTGTGATCATATGTTGCATTGTTTGATTGTATGTGAGGATACAATTGTAAGTCCGTGTAATTTGGCATTTGTATTCCTATGATCATATGTTGGAGGTTAGAGTAAGCCCAGATAGATTGGCATCTGACATCCAAGTGTTTGCTTTGTTGTTGGAGATTGGTATAAGTCCAGATAGATTGGCATCCGGTATCCACTCTTTTTATTTCTTTGTTGAGGAGATTAGTGTAAGTCCATTGAGTGGCCTCTGATATCCATTTCTGTTTTAGGAGATTGGTGTAAATCCATCTATTGGTATCCGGTATCCGCTTTTTGTTTGTGAGATTGGAGTAAGACCATTGAGTGGCATCCGGTATCATTTGTTTGCTTATTTTGTTATTTCCCATTGCCTATTCCAAAGGACACACTTGAATCATCTTATATATGATTTCAAGAGGTGAACCTTCTAAGAAGTTTTACAACCCATCCTCATCCATTCATCCCCATTATGTCCTAAACCTTTTCACACATTACTTTCAAAACTTGAGATGGATATTGTGCAAACATCTTCATGCTTTTCAAACTGAAAACCTGGACCCAAGTCCTTGACTTTTTTCTAACTCCATTTCATAATACTTCTTTGAATTAATCTTAACCATACTTTGACCTACTTTCATGAATACTCATAATCAATTAACTTCACCCATTCAATGTTTTTGTGGCTTTGTCCATTCTTGCTAAGTTTTCATACATGAGCTATAGGTTTGATTTATCTTAGTTGGTTGATGTCAATCTCACCTATTTGTCCTTAGTTGATTGAATTGTAAGTCTTCCTTGCTTATTATAGGGTTAACCCCTCACTAGCAAGTTGAAGCTGTTCTCACATGGTGGACTCGTTGTTTGCATAAGGTTGAGTTTTCTCCCGTGGATAACGTAAGACCTTAGGGCTTGTGTTTAAAATTGAATCCACTAACTTTTGGAAATCTTTTAGCCGAACTACGGCGTTTTGATCCTTACCTTTGATGGGAGGTACGTAGGCAACGGGTTCATCCGTTCGAACACAAAAATAACTAACTTGTACATTCTTTTCTCATCATCCCAATCATGTTTGCACAATACTTATGTCATAACAAATAACAATTTTATACAACAAGTGTGAAAAGGGCTCCCTAGGAGTACCTAGGACGTAGTGGGTGCCTAACACCTTCCCATTGCGTAATTTACCCCTTACCCAGACTCTCTGATCTTTTATTAGTTTTCTACGTGTAAAACTTCTTAGGCTTTTGTTCGCTTTTTAGCCAGTCCTTTGGATAAATAAAAGTGCGGTGGCGACTCGAATTCTTTGTATGCTTTGCTTATGGTTTAATTGATAAATCATATAGCGACGAATACACCGCTACAGAAAAGTGGCGACTCTGCTGGGGAATGCAATCGACCCTTGGTGGTATTGCCTACTTTTCACCCTTGTTGTGATATATTATTATTTGTTATATGACATATTTTTGTACAATTTGGGATGACTGTATTGATTGTAATGTTTGAATTGCTTGATATACAATTGCTGTTTGCTTTGGTGATCTGTGAGATGAGTTCTATACCCGAACTCGAGTGCACTCTAGGATAGGAGAATGGCGTAGTCTTGTTGACTGGTGTGGAGTATTCCTTAGCCAGTTGACTTGCGAGCCCATTCACTTGGTGGAGGTCATGTTGGATTAATAATGTCACACAAGTTATTTGTGGTTAGGCATTATTCGTTCAATCATGTGCCTTAGAAGACAAGGACCTTAGTTTACCAAACCCATCTTGGCCTATTTTTAGGACGTAGTGCGGAGGTCATTCAGATGTAAGTTCTGATGCGATTGTTACGCGATACTACACTCATAAGAGTTTCTCTTGAGAATATTTTTGGAATACGAGTATTCGTTCCTCCGATAATATTCGAAAGATGGAACGATGATTATGGGAACCTCTGATGGAACATGCCTGGCAGGTTTAAACCCTAGTACACTCCCTTTGGGTGGTTCTTAACCGAGACTCCATGCTCGTGACTCTCAACAAACCCGTGATTCATGGTTGAGTCGTTCAGACACCGTTAATATCAATGGAACCCGGATCAGGTGTAAAACCTAAAATCCACCAAAGCGGCTGGTTGATATTAAGGATGTCCGAGCCGGTTCATGTACCGTTAATATCAATGGAACTTGGGTGTCGATAAGGTGAAAACCTAAATCCACCAAAATGGATGATTGATATTAGGGATACAATGAGCTTTCCCATGACCTTTGTTTGGTGTGACTTGCTTGATCCTTGAGTGTGATTGTTGCATTCAGACATTCATTCATTCATCCGCATCCATATCATCAGATAAAAAGAAAATTTTCAAGGAACTCAAAGGAGTTTATTTGCAAAAATTTTCAAACATGAAAAAAACCGGGAAAATTTTTTCACCTGATATATCTTATGAGATTCTCTCATATATGATCAAAATGCTTAAATATTTCAAAGTTTGCAAATAAAACCCTCGAGTTCCTTTGAAATAAAAAAACAAGCATATGCATAAACACTTCATGCATCATTTGCATAAGCGGGTGTTTTGTTCCGGTCTCCCGTCCTGTGGTCTGACCCTGCGATCTTCATTTATTTTGAGACGCACTTCGCCGGTACTATACCAGAGCTATCTCTGCCAGAGTGATGGATCATCTAGAGCAAGAGAATTGTAAACTCATAGGAGGATTTTGCCAGACTAAGTACTGTTGATGGATTTATTCCTGGTTAACCGATCTCGGGCTGGCATTGGCTACTGTTCTGGGGCATGTAATGAGCAAGGTTTGTTCAAGAGTGGAGGATTCATCCATGCCGATCAACCTGAAGAAGCTGCTGCCATCTTGGAAGAGGATGCAGAGGACCTGAACAATTTCATCATTCCTGGTGGTGTCTGCCGCAATTGGGTCGTTGTAGATGTTCCTACAGTCATCCATAGATCAGAGTAATTGTTCACTTTGTTTAAAACTTCTCCCATGCGAAAAGAAGAAGTGATGACATTGTTGGCAACATTTAATACAATGATGTTTTCATTCAATTAATGCATTGTTAAACATTTGTTTTTCCATTTGTTTTCACTTTTTGCTTTTGCATGAAATCAGTGATCACAAAAAACCTTGAAAAACAATAAAACAACATTTTTCATCTGCATAAATGATTTGCTTGTTTAAATATCAAAAGCTTTTCATTATCCAGAATCATTATGCAGGGATTTCTAAACCCATTGAACATAATGATCCAACGCCATCTCCCAATCTTGAATTCCTTGTATCTGAGGCAGAGGAAGATGATGTTGAAGGGGATTCCTGATGAGATTACCCGCCTTCTTGAGCACAAAGAGGAGCTCATTCAGCTGTATCACGAAAATTAGCAAAACAGTCAGACTGGGGCATTGCAAATGCAATCAAAAAAAAAAAGAGAAGAGGGTGAAAAAGATGAAAAATCAAAAATCAGGAAAAAAAAAATTTTCAAAATTTTTCAAAAGAAAAAAGAAAAATTATACCCTCAAGTCCCAAGTTGACTGATGCTGAATGGATTCAGAGTCGTTATGACCAATTGAATTTGATTGAAGAGAAGCGGTTAACTGCCATGTGTCATGGTCAGTTATATCAGCAAAGAATGAAGAAAGCATTCGATAAGAAGGACAAGCCTCGTGTGTTCCGAGAAGGTGACCTCGTGCTCAAGAAAGTTTTGTCTTTCGCGCCCGATTCCAGGGGCAAGTGGACTCCAAACTACGAGGGTCCATATGTTGTTAAGAGAGCCTTTTCAGGCGGAGCTTTGATGCTTACAACAATGGATGGGGAGGATTTCACTCGTCCTGTGAATTCAGATGCAGTCAAGAGATACTTTGCCTAAAAAAAAAGTATATGCAAATGAAAAAAACAGAATAGCTCGCTAAGTTGAAAACCCGAAAGGGCGGCTTAGGCAAAAATGAGCGTCTCGGTGGAGAACCCGCAAGGGTAATTCAGGCAAAAATTAGAGACTTGAAAAAAAAAGAGAATATTTGCATCCCGCTAGATTGAGTACCTCACCCTGGGGCAATCTAGGCAAAATTAGGGATTTGGCAAGTAACTGCATCCTGACAAGGCTTTCTTTTCACCAGTCGTCATTTCGTCAGAAGATTCTCGATTCGTCGTCAACCGAAGCTTCGGATACATCGAGATTCAAATTGGTAGAGAAAGGATCATTATGTTCAATGTAGCCCTCTTCCAATATATATCACTGATTTCAAATTTGTACAGATCTATGGGGTCTTGCCATTTGCAGGCTACCATTCCATCAAATCAATTTGAGCTTTTTATCCAATTATTTGCACTCTTATTTGTTTCAATTCAACAAATGTTTTGCATGTTTTAAATTGATAAAATATCATTGTTTTAAACAAATTAAATTTTTCAAAAAAATTATTGTTTTAAACAAAGTGAACATTCACAATATTGAAAGGATACTCAAGAATATCTCAGTGCTCTCCCGAGGGTGGCATGATCTCCAACAGGTAAGACATTTGTTCATATTCCTGGTTTGGTTGTATCTTCTTTCTTCAAATCTTTGGTGGGGTTGTTCCTCAAACAGAATTGTTGTCGGGGTTGTTCCCCAAGCAGAGCATTGTTGAAGACTTCGTTTTCTCCAGCAGCAATCTTCCCCAGCATGGGTGATTTCCTTGTGGAAGTTTCGGCGGTTGGTGGTTTGTCATCTTGGTGCCCCGTCACTTTCTCCAGTGGGTCGCCTGCCCCAGACTTTATTTGTCTCCTCAGCACAGTCACGAGTAGAGTTGTTATTGACATCCCCATCGGAGTCGCGAGCAGAGTTGTTGTCACTCTTCCCAGTGCAGTTGCCAGCGGAATTGTCTGTTTCCTCAGCACGATCGCTTTCTTTTTAAAGACTCGGTAAGTCAGCGGTTTGATACCCGGTACTTTACCTTTTCCCCGGCGAAGTCGTCTGCGGAATTGTTGCTATCTCTCCATCAGAGTTTTTTCTCTTCAGCAGAGCAGGAATTATTTTCCTATTCAGTGGTTGATTGGGTTGATATCCCAGTATTGCATCCATCTTTTCCTCAGCATAGTCTGCAGAACGTTTGTGGCAGTTTCGCCTGTTGAATACTCCTTCAATCCTCAGTATGGTAGGATGATGGCTCTAGCATCCAGAGAATGGATTGATTTCCTGACTGTTTGTGATCCCCAGTAGAGTGGCTTATATTGCAGAATCTACTTGTTGTGATCAGTTTGCTATGTGTATTCTCCCCAAGTAGAGTGACTTGTTGCAGAATCTACTTGTGTGGTACATTCTCCCTCAGTGGGTTGTTCCCCAGCGGAGTTATGTGGAGTTGCTTCTACAGCAGTTTGTGTTTGTGCAACGCACCTTTCGTTTCTCAGTTGACACTGAGATCCCCTGCAGATATCTTGGGTTTTCTCTTGTTCTCCAACAGATTTGTCTTGGTGGCTGCCTCTGCCCGTTGTGACTTTCTGTACCCTGATTGGGTTGTTTCCTGATATCTCCGATCTTCTGTTTCTTCAGCAGTACTCGCAGATCTTTGCTTTACAGCATGTAGATCTCCGCAGATTGGCTCTCCAGTTGGTTTTTCCCCTGGAAGTATAATACCGGGCGTTCGGTTCCTGGACCTGTTTGTGTTAAAACTGTCTGTTTTGTCAGCATTCATCAAACATAAATCACGCATATTCATGCATACTCATAAACATTCAGATATTCATGTTGCATTTCTTGCCATATATCCTTTGTTTGTTGTGTCTCCTGCAACGGGTGATACAGATCTCTTTATAGATCTTCCCAAAGCAGGTGTCGGGTGTTTAAAATCTCTCCATGTAGAGTCCGCCCCCATAAGCAGAAAAAGTCTGTCTTTCATTCTGCAGTTCCCCACTGAGATATATCCTCGTGGATGACGGTTTCTTCCGTTTCCTCCCAACATATATATTGGGATGGATTTTCCTATTTGAGTTATATCCTCATTAGGACGTGTCTTGATTCAGTCTGTCTTTTCGGATTATTCCCGAATTAGCTATTTATCAAAAGTCTTGTGCTTCCCAGTGGGTTGTTCCCCAGCGGAATTTTTCGGGCCTCTACCCTCATACCGGTAGTTATAAGTCCTATTTTCCTGGCTTCTTGGCAGAATTTGTGGTTATACACCTTTTATTCCCCAGCCAGATTTGTTGGTTTTCTACCTCAGTCGGTAGTTGTAAATCCTACTTTCCTGCTCTCCAGCAGTTTGTGGTTTGTTATAAACCCTATTTTGGTTTCCCGTGCGGATTTGTGATTTGTTCTATCCCCACGCGGAGTTGTTGGTTTTCTACCCCGTATTCGGTAGATGTAAACCCTAAGTTTGTGGTTATCTCCATCTAGTTCTTGATGTTGAGTTCCCTTTGCCCGGATAAGTTGCTCAGATAAGCACTTATATCCCCAGCAAATCTTTTGCGGATAATTGCCGTATGCTAGCAATTTTATCCCCAGTGGGTCCTCTCACCTTTTGTCAGTGATTGCGTTCCCCGGATAGTTGATTGTCATCATTGTATCCCCAGCCTGTTGTTGTGGATAATTGCTGTTTATGCAATTCATCCCTGGATCATTGATTTTCACCAGTGAATCCTCAGCAGATCGCCTTTCATTTACCCTCTTGTTGGTAATGTCTGTTGCTCCTCTTGATTGGTCATCATTATATACCTAGTTTGGTATCCTGATGCCTTTCTTTTCGGTTGATTTATCCTTTATTAACCCAGTAACCGGTTGTGGATAATCTTCCATGCGAGTATATTATTCACTGTCTGCCGGTAATGAATAATATATCTCATGCACTCTTCAGTCAAAGCCTTTTGTGTTTTCTTTGTTGAGTAAGATTCGTTATTTCCCTTTGTGGAATCGAATATTTCTGTGTTGTCGGATAATTGCCAGATGCTTGCAATTTATCCCTTTGAGTTGTCTTTCGTTTACCCGGATGCTTGGTATCGATTGTCTCTCTTTTTGGTTAGTCACCTATTATATACTTCGGTATCTCTGGTGTCTTTTCCTTTCGAGTATATTATTCACGGTCTGCCGGTAATGAATAATATGTCTCATGCGCTCTTTAGTTGGAATCCTTTGTTGATTTTCCCCAGCTGAGCAAGATTCGTATTCTCTGTAGAATCGAATATCCATCCTTTAACCAGTTTGTGTTTTGGATGATGTGTTTTGGCATATATACCAATTCACGTTTTCGGTAGATCACCTATTATATGCTTCGGTATCTCTGGTGTTTCTTACCATGCGAGTTTATTTATCTACGTTCTGACGGTAATAGATAATATATCTCATGCGAGTATTCTTATCCACGGTCTGCCGGTAATGGATATTGTATCTCATGCACTCTTTGGGTTTGTGTCCCCAGTTGAGTAAGATTCGTTTTCCCGTTGTGGATTCGAATGTCCATCCTGTAAGTCGATTTGCTTTTTCAAGCCTTCCTTTCGGATGATGAGTGTTTTGGCATATATACCAATTCACGCCTCGGTTGGTCACCTATTATATACCTCGGTATCCCTGGTGTTCCTTCCTTTCTGCTCCCTATTATGACCTTGGTCCGTTGTGGAGTCAGATTTTCCTGAGTTTATGTACCTTTTCCAGGTCTTTCTCAGATGTTTGGTTGATTGATATCTCTCACCCTTATACCGGTCTTAGATATTCATTCTTCCTGAGCTTGTTACCCTTATACCGGTAACATCTCATTTCTGGTGCTTCCTCAGTGGAATTTCCTTTTGCTTCTCCCCAGGAGTCAGCTTGTGTCTCTCCAATGGATTTATTTTCCTTGGAATTCTTTTCCCCAGTGTGAGTCCTTCACCCCCCCAGTGAGGTCTCCATTCTGTTTTCGTTCCCTAATCAGAGTCGTGTCTTGTTCACGTTGTGTCAGTTTTGTTTATCCCCAACAAGAGTCTTGTTAGAGTCTCTGTTCCTGGTGAGTGTATTACTCCGATGGATCGTCTTTTCTTCTGTGTGAATCATATTCCCCACAGAATTTGTGTCTTTTACATGCATACATTTGCATCATGAGGTCTCTTAGGGACCAAAATTTGTCTCATTACTGTTATTTAAGCCCATTCTACCGCGTCGAGATGAAGATTTCTAAACTTCTCTTCTCCGGCTAGAATGACCTTAAATAGGGGCATCTGTAAGACCCCAATTTTGGCCCTAAGATCCCTCATGGCTCATATCATATCATATCATGGCCTCAAGGATCATTGCATGCCCTAGCTTCCCTCCTAGTGGGTGGGTTATCTTGTGAGTTTGGTTCTTGATCACCAAGCATGTATTGCCTTTGTATATCATTGCTTTTCATATGTTTGCTAACCAAAAGTACAAAAATATTGTCATCTAACCATGTTACTTGCAGCTGAAGCAATCATCAGTCAAATAGTCAAATCAGCCATTAAACAGTAGATGGTGGCCATTCTTGAAGAATTTGGGCACCATGATCAATAATCAAGAGTTCATATATGTTGTGATATCATTTGGAATCAAGATCTCAAGTGATTAGGGTTTGGAGTTCATCAGAAGATGGTTCAGTCAAGCAAAACCCTAGAAAGTCAACTGTTGGTCAACAGTGCATTTAATCAGTGATTTGATGGTGGGAATTGGTTTGAGAGATCTCATTCATGTCCATATAGGCCTCATATATCATGTCAAACATCATCATGGAAGAATTTGAAGTCAAACAAGAAATTTCCAAAAATAGAAAGTTGACCTGTAATTGGAATTTGCCAAAAATGGAAACTTCTTGATCCTAAACTTACATCATCATACAAGCTTCAAATGAATTTTTGCCCAACATGAAAGTTGAAGATCTTGTTCTCCCATTTCCAAAAAGTCCAAGAACACTCAATTCCCATGTATGGTTGGCAAGTTATGATCAAATCATTCTCAAAAAATTTTGAACTTTAAAAGGCCATATCTTCCAAACCATTTGGCCAAATTGGGTGGGGTTTTTTGCTACAAGTCATATTTGATGCCCTCTTTCCAAATATTCCATCACCATTCACCAAAACTTCACCAATCAAAATGGCATTTTTAAAGTGGTTTGAATTAATTCAAGTGAGGTGAAAAGTTGACTTTCAAAATTAAGCATTTTCAACAATTTTTACCACTTGCAATTGATCAGAAATCATGTTTTGAGTTTGTCCAAAAGCCCAATTCGTGCACATCCATGCACCCCCATGCAAATTGGTAATTTTTAGCAATTGGTCCAAACACACTTCATTAAGCAAATTTGGATTACACTTCCATTAACCATGCTTATACTCCATTAAACAGACTATATATGTTTCATTCTCTGCTGAAAAGCCCTAGCAGCCTCATTCACAAACAAAAAAAAGCATTTGCTCTCAAAAACCATTTTCTTCATTTTTCGAAAGTTCTGCTGAAACCTAAAGGAACTCGTGCATTGCCTGCTTGTTCCATCATTCACCAACCGATTGTAAGCATTTCCATGCCCTGTTTCTCAACTGTAACCAAAGGCAAACCCTGTTCCATTGAAGAGCATTTCAATGGTAGTCCTCGATTTGAGCTAAGAACAAAGTTGTTGGGCCAAATTCCTTCGACCATTCATCATTTGAAAGCTTGCTGGACATCTGTTTCACCTCAACATAGCCAAACAACATCAGAATTTCAACTGTTCTTCACTTTTGGTAAATTTTCGACTCTCATTATTTGCAAAACCATGATATGCATTAGATAGATCTCCTTGCCATGAACATGTTGAGCTTTGAAACACTGAAAATGGTCAAGTAATTTGAAAGTTATGCTGACTTAAAGTTTGATGTTCATTATGGTTTTTGCATGATTCTTATTGTTCAGCTTGATTCATAGAAAATGATTGTGGGATTCATGACGTGTGTTGCTTGCTGAGTCTAATGGTATGCTATTTGTTCATTTCTGTGACAAAATTTTTCCACGATTTCTTGAGGAAGATGATGATACACTGTAGACACAAACCCTATTTCCAAAACCCAGAAACTCTGTTTGCATCGTGTATTTTTTTGTCTTGCATGGAATTGTCCTGTTACATCGCCCATGTCCAATAACCGAGTGCCACGCCCATGACCGCCACGCTGCGTTTCATTAAACGTTCAGCAAAATTACAAATATGCCACGGCCTTACTTATTTGGTTATTTAAATCATTATTTTTGCAATATTCATTTCATTTTGTACTCAAACTTGCAAAATTCATAGCTCATCCATTTTTGATCCAAATTTCATGAGATTTTTTGCTAAATGCTCTGATTGATCTCTACTTATTTGTCATGATTTTTCCAGAATTTTTGGATGAATGGATTTTAATTGGTGCTAGGGTTTGTGACATGTGCTCATTCTTTGTACACTTTGCCAAATCAATTGTGAAATGATGATGCTTTATCCAATGGCTTCCAAAATTTTTGTACTCAAACTAGACAAATTCATGGTGATTTTGGTGTAGAGTTTGTGAATTTATCATTTCTGGTTTGTTAGTTATGATTTTTTGAATTAGGGTGTGACAATTTGTGTCACACCATTGATGTCTAACTTCATGATTTTCATTACCATGCTTCTTGAACTCAATTTGGCTTGAATTTTTGTATGAATGAACCTATGGATGTCTGGTTTACATGTGATTTTTCTTGGATTTATTTGTAGCATTTCCTAATTGTTTGAGATTTTTCTCCCCTGTTTGGTCATATGTTGACTTTTTGTGACACATGTTCTCATATTGTTTGTGAAATTCTCATACTTAATTGGATGAACATGAAATTTGACATGTGATTAGTAGACATCTTAAGCTTTGTCATGGTTTTGATCCCATTCAATTCTCATATGTTGTCACTGATTTATGATTTATTGAAGTTGATGCATGTTTGGTTGACTTCTTTGAGCATGCTTGAAATTATTTTGACTTTCTGATTTTCATTGACCATCTTCCCTTGATCCAAATGAGCTGAAATTTTATATGCATATCATGCTATGGATTATGTTTGATCATGATTTATTTGATGATTTTTGGAATTGTTTATGATTGGTTTTGAGTTAAGTCTTGTTGTTGACTTCTATGAGCTTCTATATGCCATGCCTTGACCTAATTTGTTTATAAAATGATGATGGTGAATGATATGAACATGAAACCAATTGATTTTGTTTCTTGATTGTTTGAACTTGATTTTTATTGGATATCACTTGCTGTTTTGACTCTCTCATCCCCTTTTGACCCTAGGCTTGTCCTAGTGGTCCTGTTGCTCATGTTTGAGTTCATGTTTTCAGGTTAAGCAACAAATGCTTCAAAGAGACCAATACAAATTGTTTGAGCTTGATTGATTATCTTGAACTAACTTCTTTGTTTTGTAGGTTGTTTGGCTCATATGCTTTGAGCCTTGTGCATTGCACATTTACCTGATTGTTTTGACTGTTAATCCTTATCTCCTTTTGATTTAACTTTGAGTTGTATACTGATTCTGTTTGACTATTTCAGGTACCTTTAGTTGCTTAGTTCTTAAGAACTTGCTTTGCTTTGCTTAATAGCAATTTTCATTGAGGTATACCCCCTTTTCTTCATGTAGTCTGGAAGACCTGGCCTGTTACTTGGCCAGGCAACTGTCTGAAGTCCTCCTTAAGAGGCAATGCTTGTGTGTGTTTACATTTGTCCCAAGCAGGAAAAGTCCTTTTAATAAGGCAATTGGTAGATCAAAGAGATATGTAACCTATCTCCTACTATTCTGTGAGTCTTCTCCTTGCTCCCATTACATGGTTGTAGCATTGAGATACAAACCCAAGATCTATAGAGTCTAACTTGTGGAGAGAGTTCCATCTTTCTGAACTCCCACACCTTCTGATATTCAATGCTCTCCCTGACCAGGGATAAGAGCAATGAGGCACACCCCTCATATCCTTTCATCTGCTTCACCTTAGCCCCTCAATGGCAAGGTTAAGAGCACCATTAGCCTATTCCAGTTGGCTTCAATGCCTAACCCTTTGTGTGAGCCTGATTGTTTGGTTATAGTGTGTGCTGATTGACTTCATTAATTGATCACTTACTTCATATACACATGTTTGCTCGCATGCTTTGTGCACTCATCATCATTTATTGCTCATTAATGCATAACCATCTCATTTGTCTTTATTACTTATCATTGTTGTTTACCCATTGAGGACAATTGTAAGACCATCCATTGGCCATTGCTCCTAGGATATGGAAGTGAGTATAAGACCATCACATTGGCCACTCATCTTATCTTCGCTTGATGCATTTGTTTGTTGTATGTGAGGATGCAACTGTAAGTCCCTGCAAGTTGGCATTTGCTTTCCTGTGATCATATGTTGCATTGTTTGATTGTATGTGAGGATACAATTGTAAGTCCGTGTAATTTGGCATTTGTATTCCTATGATCATATGTTGGAGGTTAGAGTAAGCCCAGATAGATTGGCATCTGACATCCAAGTGTTTGCTTTGTTGTTGGAGATTGGTATAAGTCCAGATAGATTGGCATCCGGTATCCACTCTTTTTATTTCTTTGTTGAGGAGATTAGTGTAAGTCCATTGAGTGGCCTCTGATATCCATTTCTGTTTTAGGAGATTGGTGTAAATCTATCTATTGGTATCCGGTATCCGCTTTTTGTTTGTGAGATTGGAGTAAGACCATTGAGTGGCATCCGGTATCATTTGTTTGCTTATTTTGTTATTGCCCATTGCCTATTCCAAAGGACACACTTGAATCATCTTATATATGATTTCAAGAGGTGAACCTTCTAAGAAGTTTTACAACCCATCCTCATCCATTCATCCCCATTATGTCCTAAACCTTTTCACACATTACTTTCAAAACTTGAGATGGATATTGTGCAAACATCTTCATGCTTTTCAAACTGAAAACCTGGACCCAAGTCCTTGACTTTTTTCTAACTCCATTTCATAATACTTCTTTGAATTAATCTTAACCATACTTTGACCTACTTTCATGAATACTCATAATCAATTAACTTCACCCATTCAATGTTTTTGTGGCTTTGTCCATTCTTGCTAAGTTTTCATACATGAGCTATAGGTTTGATTTATCTTAGTTGGTTGATGTCAATCTCACCTATTTGTCCTTAGTTGATTGAATTGTAAGTCTTCCTTGCTTATTATAGGGTTAACCCCTCACTAGCAAGTTGAAGCTGTTCTCACATGGTGGACTCGTTGTTTGCATAAGGTTGAGTTTTCTCCCGTGGATAACGTAAGACCTTAGGGCTTGTGTTTAAAATTGAATCCACTAACTTTTGGAAATCTTTTAGCCGAACTACGGCGTTTTGATCCTTACCTTTGATGGGAGGTACGTAGGCAACGGGTTCATCCGTTCGAACACAAAAATAACTAACTTGTACATTCTTTTCTCATCATCCCAATCATGTTTGCACAATACTTATGTCATAACAAATAACAATTTTATACAACAAGTGTGAAAAGGGCTCCCTAGGAGTACCTAGGACGTAGTGGGTGCCTAACACCTTCCCATTGCGTAATTTACCCCTTACCCAGACTCTCTGATCTTTTATTAGTTTTCTACGTGTAAAACTTCTTAGGCTTTTGTTCGCTTTTTAGCCAGTCCTTTGGATAAATAAAAGTGCGGTGGCGACTCGAATTCTTTGTATGCTTTGCTTATGGTTTAATTGATAAATCATATAGCGACGAATACACCGCTACAACTGGTAATATTCTTTTCATTTTGCGAGTACTTTTACCCAATACCCGGTAATAGTAATCTACTTCCTATTATTTATTTCCCCAGCAGATTCATTTTACGTTTCCCCGACAGTCTATCACTGATATGTTCATCTTAGCCGATGACATATATTATTTCCTTTGAGTCTATCCTCGATATGTTCATCTTAACCGATGACAAATATTCTCTCTTTGCGGTTTTCTATCTAGTAAAAAGGTAGTCGTAATCCCTATTTTCATCCCAAGAAATGGTTAAAATTGGCTTTAGACATCATATATGGGTCCCCATGATCTTCACAAGTCATTTTGATCAAGAATTTTTCAAAAGCTTGGAGATTGTTTTCCTTGGAAACCCCAATTCATCTGGGTATCTTGGTGACTTCCTTAACAAGTTTCTTCAATATTTGATCAAATATTTTAAGGGGTACTTCATATTACATCATCCTACACATATATTATCCTCCACGAGTCCCAAAAGTCAAGAGAATATCAAGCTAGCAAGTTGGTTCATGGTGGTTGACCAGAGAAAGTTAACCGGTCAAAACTGGGGTTCCCTAGACCATATCTCCTACAATTTTTATCATATGAGAATTGTTCCAAGAGAAATGTTACTCAAAATGCCACCCCAAACAACTTTCATGTTGAAGTCAAGATCTAGTTTTTCTTGGAAAGTCATCTTTTATGGGGAAAGATTATAGGTCATTTTGTCTGAACCCTAGTTTGGAGGTCAACTTCCCAAGACCATAACTTGCTAAATTCTTATGATATGAGAGCCATTAAATTTCCATGATCAAACTTGCTATGTATACTTAAACTTTGATGTTTGGAGTAAGTTCAAGTTCAACTTTAAAATGCATGTGCCAAGAGGAAACATTATAGGTCATTTTTGGCCATTACCATTGAACAAATGATTTTCCTCAACTTCTAAAATGCATAACTCCTTCATGCCAAATCTAAATGAGGTCAAATTTGTGACCAAATTGAAGAGGTTTTAAATAGATGCAACTTTGATGAAGGAACTGTTTTCATTTGAAGTCCATAGAAAAAGTTATTTAAGGTGGAAGAAGTGAACATTTGACTTGGGACTTAGAAAATTTTCAAATATGTTTGATTTTCCAAACTTCCACCTCAAAATTCATCATGATCAAAGTTTAAAATGAAAAAGTGTTCAACATGAAAGTTGTTCTCCTTAATCTCACCTTTCCAAAAAGTCCAAGATCATCTCATTTGGATCAAAATTGAACGACTTGCGCATGGGTGAAATGTGAGGTACGATTTGGAAGAATTTCATGATCCAATTCAATTCACCAATGCATGGCTTAATGCAACACTTTCAGCATGACATGTGCACACTTTTGGACCTTTTCCAATCATTCTTTGGACTTTGTGCACGCCCATGCTAGCTCATGAAGAAACTTGCTATTTTTGAACTTTGGAATGGAAGTGTGTAAACAACACATGCATTGGTTATAAGTAGAGAAGCAATGTGATCAGAACTTCATCAACACCTTGCCCAAGCTTTGCCAGACCAATTCATACCCTCAATTGCATAGAACTTTTCAAGATTTCTTTTGAAATTGAGCTTGAACTTCATCTTCTGTTTGGAAATTCAAACTCCAGAAACTCACTTTCCTTTTCATCTCAATTGGTTTATGTAAGCAAGAGGAAGAGAAAGCAAGAAAATCAAGATCAAGATCAAGTGAATTTGAATCAACTCGAAGGTGATTTTTCAGAAATTTCATCTCTTTGATTCTCTCTTATTTCTTCACCATTCTTTGTGATTTTTGGTTGGCTGAAGTCCAACCAATGTAGGCAAGAAGATTGAGTTGCTTTGAGGTCAAATCGAAGCAACTCAGTTCATGATCCTTAAAATTCAAATCCCTGTATCTTTTTATATACTTGGAATTGGAGAAAATTGAGGCCAGATTCGTGCTCCTGAGCATTTTTCCTTCAAATTATTGTATTCACTTTTCATTTTTCATGAAGTTGAGCTTGAACCAGATCGGTGGTGATCACCGGAGAAGATGACCGGAGCTATGGCTCCGGTGGTGCGTTGGCAAAGTCCAAGCCATCTGATTTGATTCAAATGTTTTAATCTCAAGCGTTCAGTGTGATTACCACACGTACAACGCATTGACCAAAGCATATGATGGAACGTGCGTGTGTGGCCATTAGATCTGCCACCTCAATTAATGAGGGAGATCTGATGGCCGTTGTTTTTTTGTATTTTCTGATTTTTCATTTATTCCACTTATTTTGATTAATTCATATTAATTTCATTTTTAATCCAAAAAATATGGGACTTTCACCAAAAATCTTTAAATGTTTTCCTCTTTTATTTTCTGAATTAAAATTATTTTTTGGATTAATTTTGATATTTTTCATGAATTAATTGTTTTGTGCATATTTTAAATTGTTTAAAAATACTTCTGACTTTTCAAAAATCATGAATTTTTTTTCCTAAGGTCCTTTGACCTTGTTTGACCTAGGATAAATCTCTTGGCCATTTATTTGGTGTTTTGAAGAGGTTCTAGGTTTTGACCAAACTAAATTTAATTTAAATGCATTTTTAATTTGATTTTTTAATTGATTAATTGTATAGAAATTATGTTGAGTCATTTTATTGACTTGTGATGTTTGACTATGTATTTGGGCCCTGGTCAAGGTTGATTTGACTTTTGTTAAGTTAAAATCATTGGATTTAGGGGATTGATGTACATTTCATCTCCCAAAATGAATGAATGATTTTAATTTGATAAAATTCCTCCCATGAACAATTTGTGTTTCTCTCATATCCCCTCCCTCTTCATCTTCAATCCCATTCTTTCCCATTCCTTTCATTGACCAATGAAATCTCAACATCCTAAGGCTAATTGGTTCATCAATAACCTTATGTTAAATGAACTAATACAAGTATGGATGAGATAGGTCCCTCCTTTTGATCTTTTCTTTTAGTGGGTGGTATGTTTTAGGAGTTTGGTCCATTATACCAAATCTCTAACATGCATTAGCACCTAAATTTTTATTTCCCGATCTCAGATAGTTGTGACTTCTACAAAAGTCCAATTACGATTGCTTAACATAGAGCTAAATTTGACCCTAAAGGCATAACATTCTAGTAAGTGAGATTGTAAGTCTCCAATCTTTCATGGTATTGTGTGGAAACTTGGCCTTTTTTCCTTCTTTTGGAAGATGTCTTGGTTCAAGGATCCATGCTTGTTAATAGATGGTTGAGTGTTCTCCAATGAATGACTTAATCAATTGAAAAGCAAAACATGACTAACATCTAATTAAATAACATTTGACTAACTTGTATTAATATTTACTTTATGCAATTTAAATTCAAGTCATTTACCATTCATTTGTCATTTACATAGCATTTAACTTATTTATGTTTATGCCATTTTTACTTTGCTCATTTGAGCCATATATTATGATTGTATATATTTGTCTGTGTATTTTGTTTGTGTTTGTGTTCTTAGGACCTTAAAATACCTAATAAACAACAAAAACCCTAAAAAATGTTTGTGTGGATTATTGGGTTTGATCTGGGCTTTTGGACTTAGAATTAGGCAACATTCCATATGCAAAGGGACTTGGCCAATGCCAACATTTCTGAGACCAAGTTATTGTGATTTGAGCTTTCATATGATGCAAATATTAATTCATCTGTTACAAGATTTTAATGCAACTGTTACTTTGATCTCATGACTAATTTCTTATTCTGGGCAAAAAATCAAGAAGTATTTCATCTGATACATGAGAAGACAAAGGAGACTGTTAGCTATGGAGTTATTTGCTTGGTTGTGGACATTTTTATTTGATACCTTGATCCTCATATTGCTAATTGCTTGCTGATTATTGCTTGATTTAAAGTCCAAAGGTAAAGTGGGTTTTCTATATGACATTCTTGTCTGTTGGATTGCATCCCATTGGTCAGATCTTTTCAACTCTCTAACTTTTAATTTTATGCTTAGGATTAGTCTCTTCATCTTCTCCCACTTCTTAAATTTAAAAATCTCTCCCCTCTTTTCAAAAAACTTTCTTTGCTTGTGATTTCAAAACTTAGACTTTATTGCAAATTAGAAACTTAGGCCTTACGCCATTGCATTTTTAAACTCTTTTCTTAAATCAAACTTGTAAATGAATCTAATCATATTGACTTAAAATTTCAAAAGACAGAAAGGACTAACACTCATTCAAACCTTTGGGCCCTTTTTGCCTATTTTAAACTTAACTTTTGATTAAAAACAATCCACTCATTTTGAAATTGATACCACGAACTACGAGGTTTTAATCCCTCATTTTTATGTCGATACGTAGGCACAAGTTCGAAGGTTTTGTCAAACACAAAAATATAATCAATGAATTCTTTTGTCATCCCCACACTTTATTTGTTGCAAATATACTTTATACCAAAAACACATACACACATAAAAAAGGGCTCCCTAGGAGTACCTAGGACACTTTGGATACTAACACCTTCCCTCTTTGTAACCAATCCCCTTACCTGTAATCTCTGGCATTTTATTAGTTTTGATTTTAAAACTTCTTATCTTTGGGTTTTTTTCGTACTTTTCCCTTTTCCTTTGGAAACAACAAAAGCGTGGTGGCGACTCTGGTTTTATTGACGTTAAGTTTATCCATAGTTTAATGGTCTGAATTTACCGCTACACCAGTGACCTTTTTGTAACCTTAGGGTCGTTTTAGAGCAATATGAATTGAACTGTCAGCCCTTAGGGTTAGTGGAGTTCTCATTTGTGAAGAGTTGTCCTTAGAGAACCATTGAACACTTTAGAGTACCTTTGGATACTCTAGAGTCATTTTGAGAGTTTAAAGATGTTATTGTGATGTTTTAAGCTTTTTGAGAATTCTATTGAGTTATAAATAATATAATCTCATTTTCACTGGCATGTATCATATCATTATAAATCTTGTAAACACAAAATACCATATTTACATTGTTTTAAATCTTATTTTCACTAGCTCGTATTATTTTTTACACAAAAACTACAAAATATGTGACAGAATTGGAATATATTTCATTATTTTAAATCTTGTAAATACATAATAACAAATTATCATTGTTTTCGTAACCAAATGTTATTGAGATGTTCCAATATGGAACATATATCTCATAACATAATATCCACAAGAATAGTCGTTGGGTTGTTTTCGCTAGTACGCATAATTTTCGTATATTTATATCACTAATACAGACAAATAATATAATTCAAAAAGTCTAAGTAATATAATTACTTTCAGATATAAAAAGTTTGCCTTTTGACCAAGTAAATTTTGTTTTATTATATTATATCCCTCCATCGCTCTACACATGCCAGTTAAAATTAAACATGAATAAAACCTATTCAAATCTAAAGTTAAATTTTGAGTATTAAGAATAATACCACTTACTTATTCAAAGTGTTAACCACAACTTCAGAAAACATATAGTGCAATGAGCAAAACACAACTATAGCATTTTTCCTAGGACATATAGCAATTAGTTGTCAATGTTCACTACATAAACAATCAGAATAATTAGTAGTATGTATAAAATTGATTTATAAATGAAAACACAAATTAAATATACTTACTCGCGGTAAAACCGAGCCAAATAACATTCTTTGTTCTTTTTCAACTTTCCTTGTACGTAAACAAATATACTATTTCCCGTCGAACTGCGAGTAAGACCAAACAACGATGAATCTAAGAAGCAATACTTATTTATATTTCTTAAAACAATGTAAATGCGGTATTCTGTGTTTATAAGATTTATAATGATTTGATACATGCTAGTGAAAATGAGATTATATTATTTATAACTCAATAAAATTCTCAAAAAGCTTAAAAACTGCTCAATAACATCTGTCAACTCTCAAAATGACTCTAGAGTATCCAAAGGTACTCTAAAGTGTTCAAAGGTGCTATAAAAACAACTTTTCATAAATGATAACTCCATTAACCCTAAGAGCTGACAGTTCAATTCATATTGTTCTTAAACGAATCTAAGGTTACAAAAAGGTCACTGATGTCAAAATTGCTTAAAAATCGTTGAAAGACTCCCCGGACTCGAAAACTGCCAAAAACGCCTTGAACCGTCCGGAACCACCACAAAACCAGAAACCGTTGATGCCAACCACCCGCCACCGTTATCGCCCGCCGACCACCGCTGAACGTCGTCGCGGCACCACCATCACCACCGACCCGCGACACGACACCCTCCAGCCTCCACCGCCCGGCATGCCCGCCCTGATTTCGGCGTCGCCGTGTGACCGTCGACTCCCCTCGAGAAATCTGATTTTTTATTTTTTATTTTTAAATTCCCGATTTTTCAATTTCTTTGAAAAAGTTCGATTTTTGATTTTTCGTAAAAAGTCCAATTTCTGAAGAAAAAAATTAGGTCTCTGACATTTTGGAAAATAGATCGTAAGGTTTCTGAAATTTTTGGAAAAATAAGACCAAATAAGGTCGCTCAAAGAAAATACACATGCATCAAAATTCTATTACAACACAATTGTTACAATCAAACCTTATTCATATCAAACAAACATATTCATGCATTAACAAACCAATTACGATGACCACAGGGGGCTTTATTCCAAATCCCAATTGGTCACCTACAGTAATACAACAGAACACTGAGTTATTTATCGATCAAGACCAATAAGATTTTGCCAAAATCTTATTTGGCTAAACAAGTTATATAAGAAAACATGGAATAAACCTTGGCGCTCAAGGGAGGGTAAGGACCTCTCACCGCCACGGTTGCCTATTATTATCCATCAATAAGAAAATTCCAACATTACTTAGAATGGCAGAACCTTCAAACTTTTGGCTATGAATTGTCCTTCCTAGCTCTCCCTCTTCCAATCCCTTAGTTGCCTCTTCTCTCCAAAAAAATTAATTTCACGCACGGTAACATAACCTCCACCAAACTTCACTATTTATTTTAGTCTAATTTTAAAATCTTTAAATATTACACTTGGCCCTACTTTCCCAAACTCCCACCACTCCGCCTCTTTTTCTCAATATATTCTAGTTTTCATCCAAACTCTTAAAATTCTTTTTTTAATTATTTTAATTAAATAAAAATTTCATTTAAATAAATATTTAATAAAAATTGTCTAAATTTCTATTTTTTAAAATGATCACTAAATAACTAAAATGATCTAATTATCTCTAATAATTTCAATAAATCTTATTTTATTTTTCCGCTACCAAATTTTATAACCCTTATAATTATTAAATTATCAAAATACTCCTAAATACCAAATAACACAAATATTTCAAATATGTCGAATAATACAAAAATAAACACGCTAATAATTAAATAAAATATTTAATTAAAAAAATCGGGTTGTTACATCTTAAATTATCAATTAAATCTTTTCATATAAGTTTTGAGGTTTAGGGTGTTACAGAAGACATATCTTAAGAAGAGAAAACACGAGAAAAGGAATGACCTGGGGCCAATAAACATCAAATGGCTAATTTGTCGCGACTCGCGATAAAATAATGAAGTCTGGGGAGAAGAGAAGATTCCAAAGGATAAACGAAGAAAAAAAAGGACGTTTGAAAAGGGGGCAACCATTATAATGAAATAAATACCAAGTCGTCGACCCATATTAGAAGTGAATTAGAAGTGAAGAGGAAATTTATAGGTGATGAATCAACCACTCCTTGGGAATATAAGTAATCCAGATGCATTCGAGTACACTAGAAGGGGAAACCACACCCTTACCTACAAGTCTAGAGCCACGCGCCTGGGATAGTGGTGAAACGTCTCAATAATGGAGAAAAAAATTGAATGCACTTGTTCCTCACTACTTATGTAACTACTTAATGATCTTCTCGTTTCTCACCATGGTCGAGCCAGATGCAAGCCACGACTTTGAAAGACTTCCCGATTAGTAAACACCTAACAAGCCTTGTGGGCAACTATTTTGAGTTAGCCAAAGACTTAATGTGAGAGTCCAACTATACATAGCCCAATCAAAATTATATAATACATATAGTCGGGCACATGTGACATTCACAGTATATTTTTCTGAACTCCATCTTTCACTACACTTATCTTGGATTCTATAACTAATTTGGACGTTGGAGTGCTAAGGTTACACGTCCATTCCATGCCACCGTATCGGAGATTAGCATTACCACTTCTAAAATCCTACATCATCAATCACACCTATTATAATTCCAGTACGGATCAAAGACTATTATAAATAGTAGTAATTGAAGATACATTCACAAAATATTAAACACTATTAAAAAGTAAAATAATTTATTTATTTATTTTTATTTTGTAAAATTTTAAGCGGTTTATGTTTTGAGACTCTCATTAAGATCGGGACAAACCTGAGTGCTCGAAGAGCGTTTATAACAATACTTATAGATTATCAATCATGAATATCCTTACATCACAGATAAAATAAATTGAACCCTAAACTTCTTAGTGTGTTTATCTACTTCTAGCCAAATAAATAAATTAATTATGAACAAATTATTTTATATATAAATTATCTATTTATAAATAAAGATGTACATCTATCAATTTTCTTGAATTTTGTATTTGGAAGATGGAGTTGAGTATCATTACTTTTGGTAAATCAACTCTCATCAGTCATAATATAACTTTTCCTCGAAATAATAAACACACATCAATCTTGCTATATAATGATGCAATAGCAGCATTAGGTGAAAAGTGTTGAAGTTCCATTTGAGAATGAAAAGACCACAAAGAAGAAAAACAAAAGCGAGCAAGATACAAAAATGGGAAGCAAAAGAAGCTGATGAGGGTTCAAAATGGTTGAAACATTATTGTAACGATCATCAAATATTGTTAGTGGGTGAGGGTGATTTCTCCTTCTCCCTTTGTCTAGCCAAAGCTTTTGCTTCTGCAACCAATATTGTAGCTTCTTCTCTTGACACCTATGGTCTCTTTCTATCTCTTCTCTCTTTTTCTTGTTGCTAACTGGTAGTACTGTTGATAAAATTAGTAACTTTTGAATAAAAAAGCTTTTTTTTTTTGTTGCAACATTTAGTTACTACAAAATGCTTTGATCCACATTTTGTTATTAATACTGTTCGTGTTAATGTAGATGATGTTATAAAGAAGTACAAGAATGCAAAGTCAAATTTAGATGAATTGAAGAAACTAGGAGCATATGTTTTACATGGAATTGATGCAACCAAGATGAAATCGCATTCACATTTTAATATGAAGAGCTTTGATCGTGTTATATTCAACTTCCCTCATGCAGGCTTTCATGGGAAGAGGGAAGATAACTTGTCATTGATCAAGTGAGTGCTTTTATTTCTATTTAGTGGCTAGAATTTGTGAATAAGTGAGATGTCGCATATTCGAACTTGCGTCTGTGCATTCGATGTCCCTATATGTTGTAGTTAATTTGTGTTGTGTGTTTTCTAAATTTATAGGATGCATAAAGATCTTGTGTGTGGTTTCTTCAAAAATGCAAGTAGTATGATTCGGTCTAATGGCGAAATTCATGTGAATCACAAAACTACACATCCCTATACTAAGTGGAACATAGAGAAGCTTGCAGAGGAAAGCTTTCTGAAATTGATCGAGTGTAGTGATTTCAAGAAAGAAGATTATCCAGGTTATAACAACAAGAGAGGGGATGGTAATAGATGTAATAAACCCTTTCCTCTTGGTAAATGCAGCACCTTCAAATTTACCCCTCTTAGAAGACCAATAGATATGGCTCCTTGTGCTAGAAATGAAGTTCAATACAAAGAACCACAAGTCTCTGAACGCAGCAGCTCAAGGTATTGTTTTGATAGGTCAAGGCTAAATTACTATGAGAGGTGGAAACTGAAGTGCCTTGGAGGAGAAGAAATTTGAATGGTGGAATCTATGTTGCTGAAGAAGGAGTGCCTAAGAGAAGTTTGAAAAGTGAACTCTGTGTTGTTGAATGAGTCAGTATGTTGATGACAGTGCAATGTGGCTGTCTTTTTGAAGGTGTTTTGTTATCAACATTTACTCTATGTTGATCTTTTTTAGGATTTATAACAACAAACTTTGCATCAATGATACATTGTTTCAAACCAGAACTTCCAATACAAATTCTTAAGGTGATAAATGCACATCACTTTATAATCATCTTCGATAAAGTCATAATCAAATCCACAATCAATATAACTTTTTTGATAACATTCGTGATGATTACAACCGAGAGGAACGAACTTATAATCCTTAGTAGAAGGATTACACAATATAAAATCTTTTTGGAATGTAAAAGATAAACAAAGAATTCCATGAACACTACCACAACCTACAATTCTAGTATCACAATCACGATATGGCCAATTTATTTTGACATTACTCGCAAACCTCTCATCATAAATAGAATATAACTCAAATCTATGATTGTGAAAGATATTGAAACGTTGAATCGGGAGGAAAGATGCACCTTGATAATAAGAATGATACTTTATGAATAAACTCATGTATTAGGTGCTCCTGAAATAAGGGTTATCAGACAAGAGAGAGACCATGACTTGCATACACATTCAAATTTCAAAGGTTTAAGAGATAATTTAGAGAGAATAGAGAAGGCAATGTCATGGTGGATATGTAATTGTTTCCTTACCTTTGTTGTATTATTTGTCGAACTCGCACTTATGTGTTGCTCTATCTTCTATTAGATTTGTTTACTATTTGAAGTTGTTGAGATATTAGATATAATCCAACGATATTAGATATAATCCAAGTTAAGTTTTGTGATCCAAGCTCAAAGCTAATTAGAGTTTAGGATTTGTTACTTAGTTTATTATTTTACTTAATATTCAAGTCATTTAGCTGTATATAGATAAACACTTTGTAATTCAGTATCATAATTCAATTAAATAATACAATCCTTATTTCTTTATTCTCTCTTTCTCTCCTCACTAAAAGTGCCTCAAGCACTAACAAATTGATATCTAGAGCTCCGGTTAGATTCTTGATCGTGTTCTCAAGAATCACACGTCAGGGATCGTGTTTTCGGGATCGTGGGTTGTTGATCAATCGCTGCAAAGATGAATGGTAATAGAAATTTACCAAACTACCTTCCAACTCTTGACGGAAAGAATTGGCTTCGATGGAGAAAACAAATGCAATCTCTATTTTCCTTTAATAAAATCCTAGAAGTGGTTACTAATGGTGTTCCTGCGATTGATGAAGATGCAACCGACGCACAGAGAACCGCTAACAAGGATGCCAAGAAGAAGGATTGCAAGGCGGAATTTTATATCCAATCGACAGTTGATGCGACTAATTTCGACAGAATTGCTCATGCTGAATCGACGAAGGAGGCATGGGATATTCTTGTCAAGTACTACGAATGAGGCGAGAAATTCAAGGTTGTCAAGTTGCAAACTTTGCGACGACAATATGAATTGTTGTCAATGGGAGAAGATGAAAAGATTGTAGGCTATGTGTCGAAGGTACAGAAACTCGTTCATCTCATGAAGGATTATGGTGAAATCCTAACTAATAAGATGATAGTTGAGAAGGTAATGCGTACGTTGACCTCTCACTTTGATCACGTTATTGTAGCTATTCAAGAATCCAATAATCTTGAAACCCTAAAATTAGAATATTTGGTTGGTTTGTTGGAGGCGCATGAGATTGAGATTGTCGAAAGGAAAAGAGTTCAAGACTCGATACAGGCACTACATGCTCACTCATGGAAGAAGAGTGGTGGTTCCAACAAGTTCAAAGGCAAAATCGACAAGACTCGGGGCAAGAAGTCTTAGTCTAATCCTCACAAGAATAAGATTGATGATAGAGATTTTGAATCCTCGAAAAGAGGAGAAGGGAATTCTTATCATAAAGACAAATAAGAGAAAAAAAGTGTGCAGTGCTATACTGTGAAAAATGGGGTCACTTAGCCAAACATTGTTGGTACAGAAAAGACAAGGGATCGACAAAAGGCAAGGACGAAGGAGTGAATCTTGCACGTCAAGATTTAGATGATTCTAATGATATGGTGGTTTTGGCTGCAGTTGTAGATGACCATGTCGAATCAAAGATCTGGTTCCTCGGCTCAAGCTTCTCGAATCACATTATTGGTCGAAAAGTATGGTTTGTGGATTTCGACAAGTAGAAGAAGAGCAAGGTTAAATTTGCTGATAATAGCTCGTTGCAAGTTGAAGATACTGACAACATAGTTATTCAAATGAGTAATTTAACGAAAGCCTTGATCAAAGATGTACTATATGTCCTTGGAATGAAGTGCAATATGCTAAGTGCTTGACAGTTGGTCAAAAATGGGTTCTCAATGTTTATAAAATATGGAGCCTTAGAACTTTTCGACATCCAGAATAACTTGGTCTTGAAATATCCTCTGTCGAATAATAGAACATTTAAGACCATGATTAGTTCGACGGAGGTATAATGTCTGAAAATAGTTGTCGACCACAAAAGTAGTTCGTTGTGGCGTATGAGGTTTGGCCATTTGAATTTTAGGTCGCTCAATCAATTGATCTCTAAAGATATGGTAACTTGTATACCAAGTCTTGAGATTCCCGATAAACTCTGTGAAGGTTGTCTAGTCGGAAAGTAGTCCAGGAAGTCTTTTGTTTCGACTATGCCAATGAGATCCTCCCGCATACTCGAAGTTGTACATTCAGACGTATGTGGTCCTTTTGAGAAGGATACCATTGGTGGAAACATGTATTTTTTCGTTTGTCGATGATTTTAGTCGAAAGATATGGATATATGTGATCAAGAAAAAGGATGAAGTATTCGAAATGTAGAGATTCAAGATGCTTGTCGAAAACCAAAGTGAAGAGAAGATCAAAGTGTTGCAAACAGATGGAGGTGGCGAATACACATCCAAGATATTTGAAGCATTTTATGCAGAACATGGTGTTGATAATGAGGTAATTGTGCCTTATACTCCTTAACATAATGAAATAGCAGAAAGAATAAACAGGACCATATTGGACATGGCAATATGCATGTTGAAGTAGAAGAATTTTCCAAAATCCTTATGGGGTGAATTAAAATTATTTTTTGGATCATTATTAATATTTTTCATGATTTAATTGATTTTGTGATTATTTTTAATTGTTTAAAAATACTTTTAAGTCTTTAAAAATTCTGAATTTTTTTCTCCAAGGTCCTTTGACCTTGTTTGACCTATGATAAATCTCATGGCCATTTCTTTGGTGTTTTGATGAGGTTTTAGGAATTTGACAAACCATATTTAATTTAAATGTATTATTTTAGTCTTTTTAATTTGAATAAATGCCAATTAATTGTGTTGACCAATTGTGATAACTTGTTTGAGTTTGACTCTTGTTGTTGGGCCTTGGTCAAGGTTGATTTGACTTTGTCAAGTTAATATCATTGGATTTAGGGAATTGATGGAATATACATTCCATCTCCCAAAATGAATAGATGATATTAATTTGGTAAAAGTCCTCCTTTGACAAATTTGAGTTTTGATCCATTCCCCTCCCTCTTCATCTCATTTCCATTCTTTATGCATTCATATCATTTGGTCTATGATATCTCAAAGTTCTAAGGCTAGTTGATTGAAAAATCAACATGAGTAAGGATGAGATTAGGCCACCTCTTTTGCATATTCTTTTTGTGTGTGGTATATTTCATGAGCATAGTCCATTATACTATGTCTTAAACATGCATTAACACCAAAATTCTATTGCCCGACCTCAAATAGTTGTGACTTCTACAGAAATCCAATTACGATTGCTTAAAATAGCGCTAAATTTGTGACACAAAAGGCATAGCATTCTAGTTAGTGAGATTGTAAGCCTCCCCTCTTTCATGGTATTGTGTGGAAACTTGGCCTTTTTTCCTTCCTTTGGAAGATGTCTTGGCTCAAGGATCCATGCTTGTGATAAGTGGGTTGAGTGTTCTCCAAAGAATGACTTAAAAAATGAAAAGCATAAGCAAACTTGTTTGTGTATACTTTGCTTGTTTTTATGGTCTTTGACCATCAATGTACATAATAACAACAAAAAACCCTAAAAAACTTTTGTGCGGACTGTTGGCTTGATCTTGGACAAATGGACTTAGAACTTAGGCAACATTCTTATGCTAAAGGACTTAGCCAATGCCATCTTTTTGTGAAACCAAGTGCTTGCAATTTGGAACTTCATCTGATACATCATTCAAGATCCCTTTGAGTTCATCTACAACATGATCATTGTGAAGCTGTTATTTTGAACTTGTGACTTGTGGAATTCATTTATTACATGGGCTAATTTGAAGAAGATCATGGAGTGGCTAAAGCTTGGATGTGGCTATCTTTATTTGATGCCTTTGCTCTTCAAGATTGATATAATTGTGCATTTGTGTGTTGCTTAATTCTAAATGTCTAAGGGAATTTGGGGTTTCTATATGGCATTCTTGCCTATTGGATTACTACTCGTCGGTCAGATCTTTTCAACTCTTAACTTTTAATTTTGTGCATAGGATTAGTCTCTTCATCTTCTCCCCATTTCTTTAATTTCAAAATCTCTCCCTCCTTTTAAAATTTTCTTTGTTTGAACTTATTTTGTTCTAAACTTTGACCACTTTGCAAAAAGATAGAAACTTTGGCCTTATGCCATTGCATTTTCAAACTTCTTTTCTTAAATCAAACTTGTAAATAAACTTAACTATACTGGACTTAAACTTTCAAAAAATCCAAAAAGAACTAACTCATTCAAACCATTTTCAAGGCCTTTGTGCCTTTCAAACTTAATTTTGTTAAAAGCAATGCATCCACTTTGAAATTTGTATCACGAACTACGAGGTTTCGATCCCTCATTCTTATGTTGGTATGTAGGCAAAAGTCCGAAGGTCTTGTCAAACACAAAAATATAATTAATGAATTCTTTTCTCATCCCCCTATTCTATTTGTTTGTAAACATCATTTTTGTACCAAATACATATGCACACAAAAAAGGGCTCCCTAGGAGTATCTAGGACACTTTGGGTGCTAACACCTTCCCTCTGTGTAACCAACCCCCTTACCTGTAATCTCTGACATTTTATTAGTTTTGATTTGAAAACTTCTTACTTTTGGATTTTGTTCGTACTTTTTCCCTTTTCCCTTGGAAACAATAAAAGCGCGGTGGCGACTCTTGTTATTTGATGTATAGCTTATACATAGCTTGATGATCATGAATTTACCGCTACAAGTACCTTATACTAGATAAATAACAAACAAATCCCTTCTTCTAACCAACACAATGAACTACATCAGTCCCTTATACTAAATAACAATCAAAGCACTTCTTCTAACCAACACTGCTCAAATCCTTATCCAGTTTTCCCTGAATCGTATATGTCAATGTCCCCTTCCCTTGGTGAAAGTAAACTTGAACCAGTTGTGCCTATCTTACATAATGATCATGCAATGGTAACTAAGGCTAAAACTGGTAAGTCGAAACCCAAGGTTTTTGTAGCTCACACTAAAATTGAACCAACAAGTGTGAAACAAGCTTTGTCCAAACCAGAGTGGGTCAAAGCTATTCATGCATAAATTGATGCTTTGAGAGAAAATGGAACCTGTACATTAACTTATTTACCTCCACATAGGAAAGTTGAAGGTGTAAATGGGTGTTCAAAATCAAGGAAAATTCAGATGGTAGTGTTCAAAAGCATAAATCTAGGTTGGTTGCAAAGGGATATCATCAAGAACATGGATTTGGTTTTATTGAAACCTTTTCACCAGTGGTAAAACCAACAATAATCAGGTTAATACTTGCTTTAGCCATAACCCATAAATGGGAAATTCAACAGGCAGATATGAACAATGCTTTCCTAAATGGTACTCATCTTGAAGACATACATCTACATGACTCAACCACCTGGTTTTGTACATTCTAAAAAGACTCTAGTATGTAAGCTTCAAAAAGACCTATATGGCCTTAAGCAGGTCCCTAGAGCATGAAAAGCTAACTCGGTCTCTTCTTCAATTTGGTTTCAATCACTCTAAATGTGATCATTGTCTCCTTGTTTACTCCCATTAGGGTGTTTCTCTATATATGCTTGTATATGTGGATGATATCTTAGTAAGAATTTTTTACAAAGGTTGGAATGGTTGTTGGGGTGTTTGGTAGAGATAGGGTTGTTGGATGTTTTGGTTTTGTAAGGTTTGGGCTTATTGGTTATGGTAGGAGGAGGGGCGGTTAGTGTTGAATGATCCTTGGGTGTTCTAGCTAAGGAGACTTCGGTAGGCTGATAGGGTGGATGCGAAGCGATGTTCGGTCTCAGATTGATGGTCAATTTGTTGGTGGTGGTATGGGGTATGCTCTTGGTATTAAGGTTGGGTGTATGGCATGTTTTGGTTGTATGTTTGTGTGTTGGTTGAACGGAACGTTTGACGGACAGGGGGTTGTGTGTATCCGGTCTGACACTATTGTTGGGGGTTTGATGTTGAGGTGTCAAGTGTCTAAGTCATCTGGCGTGGGTCGTATAGGTACATATCCTCAGCGATGAACTGAAAACCAACCGATATGTACCAAGCCATATAAGTACGACTTGGTTTTTCTTCAGTTGGCATGACTGCGTCAGTTAACACATTGTCATGGCGGTGCTTCCATTTGCGACACTCCGGTCTTGCAAAGCTTTGCCATGCATTGAAGCTCCATTGGTCGTTAACTTTGCGCAGATGCCATTCCCCTAGGCTAGCTGGGGGATCTGGGATGTTTCAGGGCATACCGAACTACAACTTCACACGATCATTGTTGTGCATCTCCACAGTTGTTAATCGTATTATCGGTGTGCATGCAGTCCATACGGCCGCGTCTTCGCCGTTGACCTCATGGTCATGATCCAAATTAAGGTATGGACGCCAAATGAACTGAAATGTGAAAGAAGATAGGATTATAATCTAGGTAGAAGAAGTTAACAAATTATAACGAAATAATTAAGTTATTTTCCTTACGTCTGTCGGTCGAAGGTGATCCAATAGATTGTGATACTGAGTAATACAGTGTCTTGGACATCTGTTGTAACTCATACCACGTCCAGACCATCTACACCAAAAAGGTAAAAATATTAGTTAGAGATAATAATCATTAAAGAAGTAAGTAAAGATATAGCAATTTAAACAACTTACTTTTATGCATACGGAAATGTGAAAAGGTTGTTGTTGACGGGTGCTAGGGACGGTAGTCTTGACCAACCTCTTGCTTGTTGCAAAACAACACATCCAGAAAATATAGATGTGTCTTTGTGTGAGTTTTTGCACAAGGAGCTATAGAGATAGGCTAGACAAGCAGATCCCTAACTGTAACTTCCTACTCTATCTATATGTCTAAGTAAAGGTAAATACATAATATGCATGCTAGAACCACTACCTTCGGGAAATAAAAACGAACTAGTTAACAGCATAATGTAACACCTAGTTTTTATTATTCGAGCATCTTCAGTAGAATGCTCATCTAAGTATAAAATATTATAGTACGACTTAAGGCGTGAAAGTAGTATACCTTGACCTCTTGCGTTATCATCTAACAAATCAGTCTCCAAGAGATCCATGCAAGTTGAGTTTGCATAGTTGGTTTTACCATTAACAGCCTTACCTTTAATGGGAAGTCCCAAAAGCATGTAGACGTCTTCTAACGTCACGGTACACTCACCGGTTGGGAACCAAAATGTGTGTGTCTCTAGTCGCCATCTTTCGCATAAAGCTAGAATGAATTTGTTATCTACGGACCAAGACAAAATCTTGCTTATATGACTAAAACCGGCGAGTTCAACATAAGGTTGAATTATCGGGTCCATATGGACATATTCGTGGACCCGAGTCCGGAACCTTGATACATCCTATAAAAGAAAGAACAAAAAACTTGACTAACTTGGTATGTTAAAATAAAAGGGGGTTGGTGAAGATGAAACTACAAGAAGTTATTGCAAATGAAAGAAAAAAAGTTAACAAAAGAAAAAACTTACATATGTTGCGATGTTTGTAACCGTTCCTCTATGTGATTCGCCCATTGTGAGGATAGACATTTTATCGGGGGGTTGGTGCAGATGAAACTAGAAGAAGTTGTGGTAGATGAAATTGTAGAAGAAGTATTGTAGAGGAAGTAGTGAGAGTGATGGTGTGGAAGAAATGTTGATGGAGTGGATGTATTTATAAGTAAATGAATGAGAGCATGAAAATTTGTGCTTGCATGGTGTCTCCACTTGAATTGGCGCACATGTACGACTTGTACATGGTGTCGCCATTCAAATTGGCGCCTCCATAGGGACATGCATACAAGACCTAAGTCTGATTGCTTGGTTTCGAGGTCTGCATGCATGCTTTGACAAGGTGCCGCCAAATGGATTGGCGCCCATGTGCAAGGAATGAATAGGGGCGCCAATTCATTTGGAGTGTGTGTCTGCATGTCTGACATGTGGTTGTCCTCTCTCTTGCATGCTGAACATGTCATTTCTTAGTAGCTTGCATGGTTGACACATCATTTAGGACTAGCTTGCATGTGCGACACGTCATTTCGAACTAGCTAGCATGTGAGACACTTTGTAACACCCCTTTTTCTACCCCAAAATACTTAACATATAATCAGAGTAAATAAGCACGCATATAAACAAAAGGGCGTCACATCGATGTTTTCAAAAACTAAAAGCTTTCAAAAACCAACATCATTCATCATCAACATACAATACACCTGGTCATTTAAAATAACACATTTCAATTATCATGAATATTCACGAATATGCGTTCGCAGCGGAAAATAATGAATACTCATGCATTTCATAAAATGATTCATATCCCATACCATGATCATCTCTCAATAATCTCCTCAAGATAAAATAAAACCATATCCAGAATATTTGACATTATGGCCTCTCAAACAACAAATTTCAAATAAACATGTTCACAAGTAATAACGTAATACGTATCCAAATAAGACATAAGTTCAATACTACTAATCTACATCGTGTTATATGACCAGAGCATTGACTCATTACCTAGTCTCTAAAACAAAACACGGAATCTCTCCAGCTAATCTCGAGTGAGCTAACGTCCACTTACTTCAGCAATACTACTCTTGAGTATCTGCACGATTCCCATGTAAAGGCAACATTCAAACAGAAAGGGTGAGAATTCAAATCATTATGAAAAAAGCATAATAAGGCACAATGATTAAATCAACAATTAACGGAATTCATCACACCTTGTATAACCATGTCAATAATATTAACCAACATTTATTTCACATGTTTCAAACATCCATAAAAACTCAAGGAGTACAATATTAAAATTCAATACTATATTCCCAAATATACACATAACTACAGTTATCACATAATCACATATTTTGCCAAGTTATGTATCCAAACACCACCCAATTCAATTACCATATCTCATACACACCTCACAATCACATCAATGCATACATTCAATTATCACATAACTCTAATGTGACTCAATGCAAGACATGTGACTCTATGCATGTGGTACCGCAATGTGAACCCAACGTTTCACCGCTTTCCGATTCAATATCTAGAATCCAAGCCACGCTTCCGATCCGGACAAGATCAAAGCCACTACGTCTATTTCCAATTAAGGATCAACGTCTGCTACGCCTATTTCCATTTAAGGATCAACGTCTAATACCATGTGAACCCACAGTTTCACCGCTTTCCGATTCAATATCTAGAATCCAAGTCACTACGTCTATTTCCAATTAAGGATCAATGTCTGCTACGCCTATTTCCATCCAAGGATCAACGTCTAATACCATGTGAACCCACAGTTTCACCGCTTTCCGATTCAATATCTAGAATCCAAGCCACTACGTCTATTTCCAATTAAGGATCAACGTCTGCTACGCCTATTTCCAATTAAGGATCAACGTCTATGTGAACCCACAGTTTCACCACTTCCACCATGAAGCCGACCATGCCATGAATGAATGTACAAATACCAACACATATGCAATTAAGATCATCTCTACCATCTTAACATTCCACATATCACCATAATTCAACTCTATGAATTATCCACCAATGGTACATATACACATTCATAACAATATATCATTCACAAATATAGGCTAATTATCAAATACGCACACTAGATTTCATTTCAAATGAATACAACTTTTAAAATCTCAATTTTTCATTTTTCAACAATGGTAACCGGTTAACGCTCGGAGGGTAACCGGTTAACATAAAACAGAATCAATTTCCTGCGCAGATTTTTAAGCAAGGAACCGGTTAACGCTCGGTGGGTAACCGGTTAACACAAAACAGAATGCAGAATTTGCTGCGTTTTTCATCGTTGGAGGACTTTCGGACCTCCGATTTCGATTCCATAAAAAGCCAAACGTTCAGAAAATTATAACTCATACAATACTCTAAGTATATAACGTTAATTTGCAGTTTTAACACAATCAAATCACTACAAATCAAGAATACTCATCAAAACCTAACAATTCCAAAACCATGAAATTTAGGGATTTCAACCTAAACATATTTCTACCCATTGACCCAATCATACTAACCCATAATAATAAGGATTCTCCCCTTACCTCTTCAATTTTCTGGAAACCTTAGCTTCTCTCTTGTTCTTCCCCTCTTCTCCTTACTTTTCCTCTTTTCTTTCTCTGTTGCCGTCAATGATCAAATGAATCCTACTTCTCACTCTCCTCACCTCTTACTATTTATACTATTATATTTGGGATTAAAGAGTGCTACTTCTAATTTAATTATTAGGCCCAATAAAACCTAGTATTATAATATCTCTATTTAGTTCAAATAAATTAAACCAACACAATATACACACTAAGTTAATTAATATAATCAATCATTATACTACCTAACAACCAACCAATTAATTACTTAACACTCCAAATAAATAAAATAAAATATAATAATAATAATATAAGAAATAATTACTAAAATTGGGTTGTTACACACTTCACTCCCTTATTTAAGTGTCTTACTATCAACATCCAAGACACTTCACTCACATTCATCTGCAGCAAGAAAATAGTTTTCAACTGCACAATGTCATCTTCACCAAAATACAGTGTCAACGTTCACTGCAAGGGTGAAACATACGAGTCAGAGTTATATGGTTTTTGTTTTCGAAACACTGATACCATTACACTCACGATCAAGAGAAATGCAACCTTCTTGCATTTGAAAAAAAGAATACAATCCTATATAGGATCGGGTATTGTGTCAAAGATCACGTATCAAAATCCAATATTTTTTTAGAATAGTCAATGCAAGTTTTTCCCGCTCAAGGTACGAGACGATAAAGATGTTGAATACATGTTTGTTAGTCATGAACATTTAGGCTGCAACTGTATTGAGTTGTATATTACTCTTCAACCATGTATACCGTCTCAGCAATCTCAAATAACCAGTCATGATGAATCTGGTGAATTTGATCCACAATGGTCAGATGACGTCAACCCAGAAGCAGAAGCAGAAGTAGACGTCGTTGATGAAGAAGAAGAGGAGACCGAGATACAGGTTGATCAGATGCTGAACAACGACATTGAAGATGATGATCAACCACCAGCAATACCTCCTAGTCATGTCTACAATCCGCCTCAACATTTGACAAATTTGGATCTGCACGACAATGATATATCGAACAATGTTTTCTATAACCCGTATCCATGACCAAAAGGCGAATTAAAGGTGGGAGACATGTTTTGTACCAAAGAAGAATGTGTGCGAGCTATCAAAAAATTCCACATGAAAAACTCTGCTGATTTACAGTGAAGCGCACTGGTTCAAGAAGGTATGTTATCGAATGTCATAACATCCTTTGTAAGTTTCGGTTGGTTGCGTCTTACAAAAAGAAAAACAACTCTTGGGAGATCGCTTCAATAGACCCACCTCACAGTTGCATTGCAACTAACGTTGAACAAGATCACCGTAAACTAAGCGCTGCATTGATATGTCAAGACATTCTGTCGTTGGTTAATAAAGACCCATCAGTGAAGGTGGGTATAATTATATCCCATATCAGAACAACATATAATTATACTCCATCTTACAAGAAAGCATGGATTGCGAGGACAAAGGTTGTTGAACAGGTATTCGACAACTGGGAGGATTCATACAAAGAATTGCCATGGTTTTTATGGGCACTAAAAACATATGTTCCAGGAACTGTGGAAATTATGGAGACATTGTCAGCGATGATGCCAGACGGAACATGTGTTACAAGTAATAGAATCTTTCACCGTCTCTTTTGGGCGTTTGACCCATGCATCAAAGGTTTCGCATTCTGTAAACCTATTATTCAAATTGATGACACTTGGTTATACGGAAAATACAAGGGTACTTTGCTTATGGAGGTTGCACAAGACGGTAACAACAATGTCTTTCCCATTGCCTTTGCTCTGGTTAAAGGTGAAACGGTTGGTGGATAGGGTTTCTTTCTTTGACATCTCAGAACGCATGTGGCTCCACAAGCCAATCTCTGTTTGATTTCTGATAGACATGTTGCCATTGAGAGTGCCTACAAAAACCATGACAACGGATGATATGATCCTCCTTCTACCCATGTCTATTGCATCAGACATATTGCATAAAACGTCATGCGTGCTATAAAAGATAAGAATCTTCGCAAGAAGGTGGTGAATGTTGGATATGCTCTAACTCATCCGTCATTTCAATATTATCATGATGAAATTAGACTATCTAATGAAGAAGCGGGGAGATGGATAAATAACATATCAGTAGAGCAGTAGACAAGGGCATTTGACAGAGGTTATCGATGGGGCCACATGACAACAAACCTTATGGAATGCATGAACGGGGTATTCAAAGGAATTCGAAATCTACCGATAACCGCCTTGGTAAGATCGACCTATTATAGGTTGGCTTCTACGTTCGCAACCAGAGGTGAAAGATGGAGTGCGGTGTTAATGTCCGGGCAAGTGTTCAGTGAGTGTTGCATGAAGGTCATGAAAGAGGAGAGCATCAAAGCTAGCACACACATTGTAACAGTCTTTGACCATCATAGGCAAAATTTCAGCGTCCAGGAAACAATGGACCACAACAAGGGGAGACTAAATTTAGCCTATGTTGTTAAACTAAACAGAAGTTGGTGCGATTGTGGAAAATTCCAGGTCTTCCGCATTCCTTGCTCCCATGTCATTGCAGCATGCGCTTATACTCGTCAAGACGCTTACAACCATTTATCTGATGTGTACAAGATCATCACCGTCATGAATGTATATAATCAAAGCTTCTCGATACTACCAATGGAAGAATACTGGCCTCCATATGAAGGTGATATAGTTTGGCACAACGGCGAGATGCGTAGAAAGAAAAAAGGAAGGCCAAATACCACACGTATCAGGACATAAATGGATTCCACAGATAAAATGATAAGATTATGTAGTATCTGTCATCAACCAGGACACAACAAGAATAAGTATCCCAATCGAGGAGCATCATCTGGGTCTTAAGCTTTTTGTAACATTGTGTTTCTCTAACCTTCAATCATTATATATTATTAACTTTTTGTTATAACGAGGTTCACAACAAACATCACTACAAAATAAGTTATCTGAAAACAAAAATATTTCTAATTGATTACAACAATCAAATTGATGTCATCTCGACCGAACATCATTTCCCTAGCATCCTTATCAATCTTCATTCACGCCCAACCAAAGATAGTGTCAAGTCTTTCAATACTTCTAATTTTTTTCCCCTTCTGGTATTTTCCCATCTAACCAACGAACCAGCTCCCTCTTCAGTTGATCAAACGTAGTGATGTTCCAGAACAACATCAGAATCTAAGGTTTGTCTTTCGCATAAATCACCTTTCCGTATCGACGACGAACACCAAACATGATTGCCAAATGATTAAATGCGATGTGGAACAATGACTCACACAACACATCTATTTATAACAAAAAAATTACATTTTACACTGAGGCGCCAATCCAACTGGCGCCTCCTATCAACTTATACACAGGGGCGCCAATCCAATTGGCGTCTGCATTCAATTTTTAAGAGGAGTCGCCAATTGAATTGGCGCCTCTTCTTAAAAGTGGGGTAGTTTGGGATTTTTTTTGAAATCAGGGGTATTTTGGGAATTTTCTTAAAAAGTGGATTATTTTTGTAAAAAAGTAAGTGATTCTAGCCCTACACTCATTCACAACCTGATTAACAAAATGAATAAAAACCTTGCTCTGAAGAAATTTGGCAAACCCTCGTACTTATTAGGTATATAGGTCAAGTCTTAAGAAAATGACTCCTTACTGTTAACACAAACAAAATACATGAGAGATTTTTTTGTTCAGGGCTAAAATGGAAAATGATAATGGGTCCCAACCCCATGCTTAGCATATGCAAACTAAGTAAACATGGCTCCATGAAATTTTATGATCCATAATTGTACAAGTCTATCATTGGTGCTCTGCAGTATGTAACCTTAACTAGATCTGACATAGCTTTTAGGGTGAACAAATCTTGTCAGTTCATGACCTCCCTTTTAGACTCTCATCGGTCTGCAGTTAGAATAATACTTAGATATCTGAGTGGTACATTAAATCATGGTTTGCTGTTGTTTCCTTCTATTTGTGCTGAAAAGTTTTCTCTCATGACCTATAGTGACTCGGATTGGGCGAGTGACCTAGATCACATGTCCACCTATGACACGTGTATATTTTTTGGTCTAAACTTAATTTCTTGGAATTCCAAGAAACAGTCCTTGGTTGCTCGTTCCAGCGTAGAGACGGAATATCATGCCCTCGCTCACTCCACCTCCGACCTTCTTTGGCTATAATCCTTATTGGATGAACTTGGTGTTCCATTATATATACCAACTTTTCCTTGTTACAACTTAAATGCAGTGCTGTTGTCCCATAATCCGGTGTTACATGTTCGTATTAAGTATATAAAATTGAACATACACTTTGTTGTATGGGAAATGGTGGTAGCAAAGAAACTTCAGATTCAACATGTCCCGACTACTGCTCAGATTACAGACAGACGGAAAGAGTTTTGATCATTGATTCAGAAAGAGTTAGATGCTGAAGTTTTTCAAAACAGTGATGATTTTTCATTAAATTTAAAGCAAAATGAGATTTGGAGTTCTTAAATTTTAACTTTTAGTAAAAAGATCTGAACGAACCTGAGAAAAATCATCATGGCTAATACCACTTGGAATATTATATACTTCGCTATTGTCTTCTTTTTCAAAATTATCTTTCCATCTATGAATACTCTTTTGTTTGTACTTCAAGTTATAGACTAATACTGTTACATTGAATTTCAGTTTACCTTTTGAATGAAATAACAAATTGTTCTTTGCTATGTTTGCTTTATTTTAGAGTCTCATTCCGAAAAAACTATTGGAAATTGGAATCAGGTTATGTTTCAAAATACAATGCATAATGTATACATAACATATACACATGCTTTTTCATTAAGAAACCTCAAAATCAGCAAAATACTGGAATATGTATCAATTCAATTGTTTTCACTCATGTTTCATCCTTAAACCATCATTGCATTAACAAAAGAACTATCTAGTATCTTGAATTGCACAAGATTTTTCTTCTCCCAATAACAAAACATAGGCTTACTAAACTCTTCTATATCCTCCTCACAAATCCACAACCTCTTCCTTGCTCTAGTTAAACCCACATATAGTTGCTTCAGTTCAGAGCACAAAACATTATGCTTCAAATCAACAAAACTTTGACAGTTAACACGCGAACTTGAATCCAGCATACCCTTTTCCTTCATGTACTCATAAATTATACCCCATCGCCTTTTCATTGGAGAAGAAGCAAAGAAGTTATACAACAACACATCCTACAAATATTCCAAAAACAAAATAGACCATAGAAAATCGTTTAAAATATTAAATGACAACAATATAACAACAGGTTAAACAAATCAAATTGTGTTGAAAAAATTACCTTAAACTCAAGGCCCTTACACTCTAAAATGGTTAAAACTCGAGCTTGTTTTCCAACAATTTGCATGATTTCTTCCTTAGTTGAATCATCTCTTACTAAGATTACCTGTTCTTCACTAAACCTTCCAATATTCTCACCACTGTAACCATTCCCTTGAAAAATTGTTAGAATTGGATTTTCTCCATTCCTAGATTGAATAACAATGGGAGGTTCGCCATATACCAAACTCGTTTCAACCTTCAACATGTCGATAGAATTTGGAAAGAAATGAAACAAAAGTTCAATGATGCTTTGAGACAATTTCAGTACCTCGGCATGAGTACTGAAGTTCTGACTCAACATGAAAATATCAGATATACATTTCACTTTCTCTTTCTTTTTATCTTGAAATCCACTTTTAGATTCTAACATGAAGTTCTTGTAAAAGAGGGATCTTACATCTTGGAATCTAAAATCAATACCTCTCCCAACTGTTTGGGCTGTATCGCCGCAGAAAAGAAAACCCTCTTCAACATTTCTACAAATGTGTTTGAATAGTGCTATTTGAGCCATTGTAAGATCTTGCACTTCATCAATAAACACATAGTTCATTATATCCCCCTTGTAAGCATTCATCTTCAGTCTGTGATGGAGATCAATTACAATATCAGACACATCAAATTCTCCCTTTTTCATCTTCATTTTTTCATAGTTTTGAAAGATATCATATATTATGTCTCTTGTTTCCATGCTCAAACTACTCGATGATCGACTCTCATATAAAGTACAATAGTCATTGCGACTCAACTTTCCTATCTCAGCTTGTTTTATGCCCCCTTTAATATGTGACATGATCTCAGTGAACACAAGATAAGAATCCAATTTTTTTATCAGCTGAGAGTTGAAGTGAGGCCAGTATAATGAATCAAACCTTTCAAAGTTCACTTCCTTCTTTTGATGCTTAATGTAAGAATTACCCAAAGTCGCATCAAGCATCCGCAAAAATTTACCAAATGTTATCACAAGAGGGTATAAGTTGGATGGAAGATCAGAAAAGGATTCTGGTGCATCATCAATATCTTCATCAATACTCTCACCTAGGGACCTGTATGCAAATAAACTAAATTACGAGAAAACAAAATTGTTGCTTCATAAGAAAAATCATGAGTATTGTAGAAGAAGCCGCATTACCTCTTAAAACAAGAAACATTGCGTTTGATCTCTTCACACAGTCCGGGGCTCAAAGTCACAAATAACTGCCGTAGTACTGGTCTATTAAGCTGCACGGCATTCTCATTAGACAAATTTGCATCGTCAATGAGACCATAAACACTTTCAACAGCAGTATGGTGCAGTTTCTCATTTTGGATCATCTTTGTGGAAAGAACGGTTGTTTTTCCCGTGCCTGATCGACCCAGCACAAACGTACTCTTAGCAAAGGTAATTATTTTACATTGTTCATATGTTAACGCAAACGGAAGATCCACTGCAATAGCATCACGGCCATTATGTGTGTAATCCGATGAAATGCTGCAAAATTTCATCAACAAAGCACTCTCTTGGATCATTGAGTTTTGAGCAGCAATATTTGGATCTTCTGAAACAACTAAATCGGCTTCCTTAGTATCATCAGTACCAACAATCTTTAATTTCTGGATATTTGCAGTTCCGGGCCAGCTCAACGGAAACTCTATTTTCCTGCTCACAAAGAATAGAGTAAAGGCTAAGTAATATGGTCATAGTTAAGACCTCTGCAACCAAATTATAGATGCAATTAAGGCTGCATTTGCCGCACCGTATGTTGCATACGCAAAAAAATGAGCTTACCCATCAAATCCTCTCTCTTTGCAGCAAACAATATATTCATCTGTGTATCTTTTGAATTCACTGCCAAGGCGCTTAGCAGATCGTGCAATCTCTTCTAATGACACTAGGTCCCATATCTTAAGAACCTGAATGTAGCGCCTTGAATCTTTCACTATCTCTACTGAACAAATAATGTAGCGATTTTCAACCTTAAAATGTTTCAGAATCTTAGAAGAACCTTCACAAATGAATTCAACGCTACGCCCTCTCGGCCTCCAACCACTCGCAATTCTTTCCAAAACATTTATAACTGAGATTTTACAATGCTGTGGTCGCACCTTTGTGAATGATCTACGAAATTTATCGCTGAAATGAACCTGCAGAAGTGGAGAAGTTTATTCAATCAACAACTAATAAAAAATAGTTGAAAGTCTATAGCAGCATCAATATATATATACCTTCCATAATTTATTTCTGAAAACAACACTATTTGTATCAAGCAAATCAAGTGATTGGTCTAACTCTTTTAAGGAATCCGATATAGCCTGGGCCATTTCGGAGTCTTGATCTGCATGAAAGAACGATGCACGTTTCTTGGAATCAAAAATCAAATTCTTCCAGACATTATGATCTCCTGCAAGGGCCCTTTCATTCCCCAAAATCCATAAACAATGCCTAGCAATAATAAAAAAAAAAAACAGCAGAAGCTTTTCAATTAACATATAAGATTCCTTAAAAAAAAGTCATAGGAATTGTAAGAGTGTAAGATCTACCTAGCCCTTGTAAGAGCTACATTTGTTCTTTGAGGAGACGAAACAAACTGTAAAGAAGTCCTGTGATTGGTTCTTACAGTTGATAATATAATAATATCTTGTTCACCGCCTTGGAAACCATCGATTGATTTCACATTTACATTGAATCCATCGGCGTGGCTAATATCATTACACCTTTCAAGTTTCTCTTGGATTTTCAGGACTTGTCCAGCATATGGAGAAACAATTCCAATGGATAGTTTCTCCTTTTTAGGAATCCATTCTGAAATGAGTAAAAAGTAGGCTTATAAAATGAAATTAACTTTTTGTCATCTAACACTTTTTTCAGTCTGTCAAATTGTGTGCAATAGCATTAAAATGGACAAACCTTTGTACAAATTCTTCAGTATTGTTATGACAACAGCAACTTCAGCCATGTTCTTATAACTTCTTCCATTGTCGTCAAACTCTTCCCTTCCCCCGGCTACATTTATAAAAGAATAGGGACCAAACATCGGCCCGGGAAGATATTGCTTAGTGTAGTTTCTCTTAACATTTGGCGCATCATGAATTTTGCTGCTATAGAAATATGAATTTGGAAATAAGCTTATATCAGGATGCATCCTATGTTGCATGTTGAGAAGATTTTTCGGGCTACCCAATAGGCTTAACCTCTCAAATAAGCTTCTCCCAAAACCAGCTTCAATGCAAACCTTACAAAAAGAACAATCACAAATGAAAAATTAAAGTTGATTAAAGATGAAGAATTCGTTAATAGAGAAATATGTTTTAGTACAGGCTTACATTACTTCGGACCATAGAAGGAAGTTGACACTCATCACCAACAAGAATGGTGTGGTTTATTCCTGGCAGCTGTAAGGGTATGATGGATTCACACTCTTTAAGCTGCGCAGCTTCATCGATCACCAAAAGGTTCATTGGCTTCATAGAAAATGTGTGCAGCCTAAATGATGTAGCAGTTGTACAAAATATTATCGATGAGTTTTCAAAACAAAAGTCTCTTACTGATTTCTCCTTAGTAAACATGATTGAATCAAGTACGTGAAGTGAATCTTTTGCAGTTTCTAAAGCTGATAAACATTCATTTCTCTTCTTGAACACATGTTCTGCAGCATCATTCTTTAAATTCCAACAAGAATCCACTGAAATTTCCATATTAGAGATAAGCTTTTCCAATTCTGAAGAAGCCAAATCCTCTCGACACAGCATTTCTTGAAATGATTCAACTTTCTCATATAAACATACTAAGTCCATATAGTTATTTTTTAATAGGAGACACATTGGTACATGATTGCATAAGCTAGAAATGCACTCTTTCAGTTGCAATGCTCTAAAATGAAATTTCTCTCTCAAAAACTCCAAAAATGACTTCAGCTTATGGCTTTCATTGTGTAATTGCTTTAACCGCAATATCTCATTCTCGATAAATATTTCATAATCGGAAGCACAATATTTAAGTAGATCAATCATTGAATTCAGGCAACTTCTCCATCCCGTGTGAGGCGACAACCATTTCCTGAGCTGTTGCATTCGGTTATCCAAAAATATATCTTCAACCTCCTTGTTATCAACCTCAAGCCGCTCATTATTTCCAAACAACAGCAAGTCACATGCAGAACAGAATAAATCACTATTTTTGCTACCAAGTGACTCTCTTACTACCTGCAACACACGCGAAGCTACTTCCTTGATTGCCACATTCGTCGGAGCACAAACTAGAATTCTATATTTCATTTTCATTAGAACAAAAAGAAGTATTCCCAAGGTTTTTGTCTTTCCAGTGCCAGGGGGACCCCAAATAAGCTTTACAGTAGAGTTGTGATTGCAATGAATGCCAGAAATACAATCACGAATTGCATTATTTTGTGATTCATTCAATTCTGATGATACTCTTTGATATGAAGAATCATCCCATATAGCATCAGGTTGCGAGATGTAATCACAACTTCCCTTAACCTGTTTTCCATCATACGTACAGTCATCAGTTGTAGCACAAGTTCCATAACCAATTATTTCAAAACGATACACACACATCAAGCATGATATCAACACTGATACATTGACAATAGTACTAATTTGAGAAAATAGAAATGAGTGTATGTAAACATAAGTCTCAAGTGTCGTGTCTGGTGTCACGTGAATGTACTAATATAACAATAATATGCTATTGCAAAACTGTAACAGAATAGCATAAGTAGAAATCAGATTTCTCACCTCATCATTACTAGTGCTCAATATTTGTTTGAAAAGCTTCAAATTACCACGAGTCATGTGGAGACAAGTCCATATTTTTCTATAAGAACCAACATTTGTCAAGAAAACAACAAATAGAGATTTGTTTTTCAACTCATCAAAATAAAGATCTTTTGATGCCTTGACCTTAAAAGAAACAGAAACCATGTCTTCATTCTCATCATTTGTTTTCACAATTGTCAAAAAACAACACATTCTTCCATATCTTTGCAAATCATTGACTGATTCAGGTTTATAATCAGCCAAAACCAAAACATCACCAGGTAAAGTTTTGTATGGCTCTCTACCATGAACAAACCTCTTTTCCCATCCATCTATTTTCATGTTATACATTTTATCTGTTTCATTACCATTTCTTTTATCAAATGGTTTTGCCTCTTTAAGTCCAAGCACCTTGCCGTAAGGTGCTTGGTATATAAGTTCCATACTCGAGCATAGTGTTGCTCGAGTTTCTTCCAGCAATGGATATTTGTATGATCCAATATAATGATTAACAGACTCAAATGACAATCCAATCTTGTCAACCTGAATGCAATAAAATAGACAGACTCAAAATTTGAGGTCAAGTTCAAACTATTAATGTGAGTATGTTACAGATAATAAAATGTAGGAATATATAGTATGAAGAACAAACCTGATTCTTGTATAAATCTTCATCAAGAATATCTTCAATAGACCAAGAAAAAACAATATCCATGAAGCCATAATCGTTGTAAAGGATTGTCTTCTTGCTTGAGCCTTCTCTTTCCATTCTTGTGCATATAGTGAGAAAGAAAAGGTGGTGTGGTAGTAGTAGTAAGAGTGAAAATATTGTAGAATATGAGAAGTTTAGGTTCCACGGCCTATGTATAATAATTTCTTGCCTTTACATTTTTTTGTGTGGGGAAATGTAGAAAACTGTTTAACTTCGTTTAATCAATGATTTAGTTAGAGGGAAATCATTATCTATAAAAGAAAATGAACAGATGAATGAATGAAGTTCAATTATGTACTGTATACATAAAACCTCTACTTCAACTCATCGGTTGTAACTAAACACTCCGTTTAAAAAGATAAATTAATACTATTTATAAGTACCAATTAATTTGCCTAAAGTACACAGTATAATTATGAAGGTATATCGTTTTATCCTATAGGTGATGTTTGGCCTTTTTTCCTAAACTGAGGATGTTTTTTTTTATGAAATATGGACTAATATATCTTTAAAAGGGGTGTCGTCACCTATGAAAACTACAAAAATAACAACTATAAGATTAAATAAATGCTTCACTTCTAATATAATTATTACATCTACCTCAACGTTCTCTTTTAGCCTTTTTCTTCTTCGCTCGATCTACCTTACACTAAATAGTTTTTGTCTTCATTTTCTTTTCTAATGTAAAACCCACAATTCAATGCAAAAAAAATCTATTCTTTCAAAAATAATTTCTTACACAAAACCCCTATTTTAAGTCTAATCTCTCCAAAATAAACTAATTTTGTCTACTAACTCTTCAAAATCAATTCATTATTCACTTTAAAATTGATAATCTTTTATTAAAAAAAATCCTCTCTGAAATATATTTATCGCTTTCTATACCATCTCCAGTTCGATATCGTCTCATCTACACTTCACTCACAATTCTTCTCCCCTTGCCACTACATCCCCACTTATATAGTTGTTGTCGCCACCATTACATCGTCAGCTTGTTGTTGTTGTCATCAAATCGCTCACAATGTCGTTGCCATTGTCGCAACTTCGCTTTTAGTCCCAAAATTATAAAATATCAATTTAATTTGAAGCTTTGTTTTATTGCATAAAGATTTAGAAACCAAAATTAAAATAGAATTGTGAAATTAATTATTATTATTCCTTTTCTTCTGTATGATTTTCCATCCATCCTCTTCAAGAAAAATTTGTTGGTGCACAAGGTGTAAAGATGAACAATGAACAAGAAAGAGAAGAGAGAATAATAACAAACTTCCACTACTCTTGAAATAGTTACAAAATGGTTGCATAGAAAATTGCACACACACACTGCAAAATGAATAAATGTACAATTTGTTCACACCACTCACTTGCTTAAATACAAGTGGGACTTTAGGGAAATACTAAAATACCCTCTAACAAACTTTGTCTACAAGTTTATCAAAATATGAATTAATTTTAACATCATCCCTTAATTCGTATTCAGCTTAACCAAAACTAACAACACTTATTCCATCCCTCAAGCGGAGAAATTGATCAGTCTTGATCGCCTTCGTCAGAACATTTGTCAGCTGCTTCTAGATGTTACATTGCACAACTTCTAGCACTCCATTATGAACCTTATTTTTCATAAAGTGATATTTAGTCTCAATATGCTTGCTTCTTCCATGTAGTACTGAGTTCTTGGCAAGATTAATTGCAGACTTATTATCAATCATCAGCTTCAGAGGCTTATTTACCTTGATCTTCAGATTCTGTAGTAAATTCAGAAGTCACACAGCTTAACATGCAGTCATAACACCTACAATATATTCTGCTTCACGGGTTGACAAAGCAACCACTGGTTGCTTCTTGGAACACCGAGAAATAGTACTTCCCAGAAACTTAAATAAGTATTCATAAGTAATTATTCTGTCAACTTTGTCTCCACACCAATAAGAATTTGAGTAACTCAGAAGTTCTGAGCCAATTTTAGCACCAGAATGGAACAAAACTCCATACTTCAGAGTTCTCTTTATATACCCTCGGAATTCTGACAGGAGCTTGGTAATGAGACCATTTCGGTTTACTCATAAACCTACTCACCATTCCAATTGCATAACAAATATCAGGTGTTGTATTACACAAATACATCAGAGACCCTACCAACTGCTTGAACGTTGTTGCATCTACATCATTACCATCTGAATCTAATTTTTTATTTGTATCAGTAGGTGTGACAACAACTTTACAATTCAGTAGCTTAAACCTCTTCAGAAGCTCAAGTTCGTATTTCAACTGATGTAAAATTATGTCTTTCTCAGAGTACATAATCTCCATCCCTAGGAAATAGACCATATTTCTTAGATCAGTCATCTCAAACTCATTCATCAACTCCTTCTTGAACTTAGTTATCTCATATTCACAACTTCCTGTTAGCAATATGTCATCAACATACAGACACACCAGAATCATATTGCCTTCAGAAAGTATGGTGAACATAGACATGATACTCCATATCACATTTATGAAATCCCTGCTTCTTGAAAAATGAATCAATTTTCATATTTCAAGCTTTAGGGGCTTACTTCAGTCCATACAAGACTTTGTGTAATTTGTACATCATCCCTTCCTGATTCTTTTTCTCAAATTCAGAAGGTTGTGACACATAAACCTCTTCTTCTAATGGACCATTCAGAAATGCAGATTTCGCGTCTAAATGCATCAGAGGCCAATTCATGTTAGTAGTTATCGCAATCACCAACCTGATTGTTTCATGTCTTGCTACAGGCGTAAACACTTCAAAGTAATCTAACCCAGGTTTCTGCAGAAAACCTATTACAACTAACCTTGCTTTGTGTTTTCCAATTGATCCATCTGACTTTAGCTTCACCTTATAAACTCATCTCATGTTGATGGCTTTCTTGTTCTTTTGAAGTTCTGTCAGCGTCCAAGTCTTGTTTCTCTCTATGACATCAAGTTCTTCTTCCATGGTTGTTGTACCCCAAAATTTTCCCTCCATGATCCATCTTTTCATTCAATCCTTAACTTGAGACTAATCTTTCATATCTTCATGCTTCATGCATATATACCTAGTGGTTGATCATTGTGGATTCAAAGTTGTTGGCTTGTAGAACTAGGGCTTTGGAGTGGATGAAACCCTAGAGGCTCGGCTTGGGTGTTCATCTAGTGGCAGGGGATGCAAAACCTTAATGATTCGATTTGTGAAACTCAAGTTCCATCACCATACTCTTTTAAGGGGTCTAAACCCTAATTTGCTAGTGATTGGGTGTAAAGTTGCATGATTTGTTCTTTGGGCCTTATCTGGACTTCTAAAACCCTAGTTGGGGGATCATTTGATAAAGACTTGATTGGGGAGTATCATAATCCATCCAAGGCCTTTGACTGAGAGATCTTTCTTGAAACCTTAACTTCAGGTACATGAAGGCCCGTGTAGGTAAGTGATTGATTGAGGCATCTTGGTTGGGGCTAAAACCCTAATCTACCTGAGAAAATTCTTGGTCATCATCTTATCCATCACATCCACAATATCATAGCTTATGTGAAGTCATTACTAGTCCTGGGTTCATGGGATCATGCTTGCATCATATCACTGGTCCCTTGGGATTTGGATTGCTTTGGATCCATTAAGGCTTTAAACCATTCCTAGGTCATCATTATGGGTTCATCTTTGTTCAACCAGGTGTCATACCCTAAATTTTGCCCCAATTTAATTTATCTGCATTTCAATCATCTGCATATTCGCATACATACCTCACTTGGCATATTTTTATATCTTCTTAAGACCGTTTCATCTAGTCATAAAGTCTCATTTTCATGCATAGGATAAAATTCAATAACCACGGATTTGGTGACTTTGTTCGTGTTATTTGATAAATTCAGTTCATACATTCTCATCATACAGTCATTAGGGTGATAATTTGGATAGTTCATGGCCTTTTTGGATACCACTTTCGATTGACTAAAGGTTTGATTTTTAATCACAGTTACTTGTAATTATGAAAATTTTGTGATTCGCCCATGTATATATCTATCGTGACATTTGTGCATTTATTTACTCCGCACATTTCTTATATCATGCACTTCAATTTCAAAAATTTGTGCACTTGGCATTATTTCGAGTTTTGGGTGTTTGAATGTGTAGAGATTTGTTTTAGATTTTATCAAGTTTTAATTTTATTTGTTTTGTATTTACAAAAACAAATTAGGTTTTATCTGGTTTACCTTGGGTTTTTTTTTACATTGGTTAATATTGACAACAATATCAATTGACTTATAATTTTGATTGAGTCAAAGGTAATAATCTTGATAATAATGTGCTTGCTTCTACCAATTTGGATTAAATAAATTGAACTATATAATTTCTTTATTTACATTAAAAGTTCAAATAAATTACATTTTTGGTTCTACTTTACACTAATATTATACAAAAACATGTCCAAGTGTGGAGCCCTTTCAAGCTTGCTAATCTTGACTAGTTTGTGTCATGTGTGAGACCATTTGGGTCTTCTTCTCATTAACATTAGTACCAACTTGGATAGGTGACTTTGAGCAGAAGTTTTATCCTACTGCAACAGAAAATAGTATCAAGTTAGCATGAATTGGGAAAGAATACAAAGGCAAATAAAAACCAAGCAGGAAAGCAAATAGCAGTACATTACTTTTTAAGACACATCATGAGTTTACACTAAAATGTTAAGGCATTGCTTGTCCTCTTAGAAAGTATATTGGAACTCACTATCAATTGCATAAATTTGACAGCAAGAACCATAATCCTTACCTCTGTGCAAACCCTAGAAAATCACAGTATAAAGAGGGATCTTTTTTTCAAAAATTCTGAAGAGGAGGGATCCTGAAAAAAGCCATCGACCAGAAATTTTTAACAATCTTCAACAATCCATACCAGTTCATAAATATAATAGTAGAATTCAAACCATTTATTCTAATAAACCAACAACGGTAACATCATATATAACAACATACCACAAAGCAGAAGGACTGAAAGGGAAACTTAAAACAAGATAATCATAAGCAAGAAAAGGTAAGGAGAACTTGATTTACCTGGAACTCCATGCGAGTCTTTTTATTTCCACTTTTGTTTTTGTTTATCTGCTTGCATCATAATTTGGTAGCATCCATGGCGGAACAAATGAATATCGGTTAAAATAGAGAGAACCACGTGGCCAAGATTATGTCTAGAGGGTCAGACGTCATCGCGAGCGTGTGGACGGTCGGAGTCGTGCTCGTCGTTGCAGATTCTCGAACGGGGTCGCGCGAGAGTGAAACGGAGAGTGTGATGCGAGACATTTCCGTGTGAAACAAGGAAGACCGGTTGTGAGTTCCATGGTGGGAAGAGTTTCACTGTCGATTCGTTTATGAGTGTTGAAAGGAGAAGTTCAGAAGAGGGGCGCCGTTTTTGTTTTAGAGTTTCTAACGTGTTTAATTGTTTTTGACAATGGGGGTTGGGTCGGGTCCGACCCGCCTCAAGGCCAAGCCCTTTTTTTTTTTTTAATTTCATAATTTCGTATGTTTATTAGTGAACGCACATTTCCTCCAACTAGCTTCTCCCGGCCTAGTTGTTGATACATCTTCAATTTCCCACCAGGCCCTTGGTTCGATCCTTGGCCTTTGTAGTTTTTTTTATTTCTTTGATTTTTATTTTCATAGAATTATCATTCTTTTATTTTATTTTATTTTCATAACTTTTTGATTTAGATCAATCATTTTTGTATCCCCTTTTTTAATTAAAATTATTTTAAAACATCGTTGGTTTTATTCTATTTTCGTTTTTTTTTAATTGTTAAATGCGTCAAAAAAGAAACTTATTTATTTATTTATAATCAACTTATTTTTGGGTCCTTTTATATCAAGTCTTTGTGAGGGTATCCATTCAACTTCCTTTGATTTCAAAATTACATTATCCTTTTCTTTTATATCTTTATTAAATAAAATCAGAAGAAAAAGATTACCTGGATGAAATATCCAGTCGTAATCCTAAATATTAGGCCCAAGTTGTAAGAGCTTGTAGTTCGTCTTCTCTTCAAAATACTTGTAAATATTCAAACTTCTTTTCTCAATAAAATTGAAAGAAAAAGACTACCTGGATGAAATATCCAATCATAGTCTCGAGTATTAGACCCATGTTGTAAGAGCTTGCAAGTCATAAATACTCGTCTTTCAAGCCCAAAAATATATTCAACCAATCAAACTCTTTTTTCGTCGTCGTGCGATTGATCTTTAAAACCTTTTCATAAATGAAAGACATCTTGTCTTAAGATGATGTAATGCAACGCTTCGTCCATAATTGTTGAGTTGAGATAAATGACGTTTTTCTAAATGTTGATTTATAAATCCATTCGATGTGTGGTATATGTCTGCTCCTCATCTGTTTTGGGTAAAACAATGTCTTTCGTCAATTAATACAATATAGATTTCGCTAATATCGGACAGCAAACAAACTTTTTTTACCTAGAACTACGTAATCCTTGAGTTACGTAAGAGCAAGATTGTGAAATCTTATTTGTTTAAGGAATTGAGAACTTGAAAATGACAACTCTAAGAAGAAACACTTTCTCACTTAAGTACAAGGAACCTAAGATTGACAGTTTGAAAGGATTGATCTCTGATTTGACTCTCAATAAGCGTGATGACTTCGGAAAAGACTATGGGAAAATTTTGAGCCTTCAAACTAAGAAAGTTAATCATAGGATTATCAGCTCTTTGGCACAATATTATGATCTGCCTCTACGCTGTTTCACATTTGCTGATTTCCAGTTAGATCCTACTTTGGAGGAAGTTGAGAGAATTGTGGGTCTAAAGTTGAAAGATTTCAATCCATTTCCAAATCCTGAAGAGGAAGCGGGCCCAAAGAGAATAGCCTTAGCCCTCAATATCAGTGTCCCAACTGTTCTAGCCAATTTGGTAGAGAAGGGGGGTTTCAAAGGTTTTGCCATAAGATTCTTAGAAGAATTAGATCTGAAGTTCAAGAAAGAAGGAAATTGGAAGGCATTCTATATTGTGTTGGCTCTATTGATCCATGTGATTGTGCTTTTCCCAAACATTGAAAAGTTTGTGGATCATGTAGCCATAGAAGTCTTTCTCTCCGGCAATCTTGTACCATTTCTCTTGGATGACATTTACCATGCCCTTCACGCTCAACATGAAAAGAGGGGTGGAACTTTTTTATGTTGTTCTCCTTTGCTTTATACTTGGTTCATGCAACATATGCCCGAAAAGGCCCTTTTATGAAAAAAGAACTTAAATATCCTCAAAGACTAGCTTCTCTCACTGCAAGTTCCATCAGATGGTATATCAAAGAGTGGGAAACCCAAGACATCATTGTAATCTATGGGGAATTTCCTAACGTGTAGTTGTTAGGAACTAAGGGTTGCATCAATTATAACATATGTTATCTTGGATACAACACGACTACTCCATGGATGGTCCTCCTGAAGCAAAATACTTACAGCCATTTGTGCTCTTTTACATCCAAGCAAGTAATCCTGATGTAAGAGTGATCCAGAAGGCTTGGTTGATGATTGTTAGAAAGGGTAAAGATTTCGGAAAAAGGAACACTCTTGTCAAAGAACCTTACACTCGATGGGTGAAAGGAAGAGTTGAAATAATCCATTTTCCATTTATCTTTAATGCTTCAGCTCTCCCTAAGATTCCTGAGTCAAAACCTATACTTCCTGAGGACACAGAGAAACTTATTGCTAAGGTTAAAGAGATCAAATTGGAGAATACTGAGTTATGGATTCAGATGAACCGAGTTGTCTTGGAAAATCAAAATTGAAGGATGAACGTAAGGGGAAAGCCCGAGAACTTGAAGATAATAACAAGAGAGCCAGGTTATTGGAAGACTAGAAGGACGATCTTGATCATATCCTTATAGGTTACACATCAGTGATCCATACCAGAAAGTAAGAGCTCAAGAAAGCTGAATATAGAATTTGTGAGTTAGGAAGGATGTTGGATAGGTCTCTTATGGAAAAGAAGGAAATTAAGCTCGACTTTGAAGCACATATCCGTGAACTAAAGGACACTCTAAAAGAGTGCAAAGAAAAGTTGTCTCGCAAGGTAATCCAGAAAGAAAAAGCTGAAAGAAATTGTCACCACCTCAAGTACCAGTTGGAAGAAGCTAATAGGAGGTTTGCAGTTTTGGAAAGCCAAGAAGGTGATACAGCCTACTTGCTCCTAAAGAATGACTGTGTGTATTAGAAAAGGCTGTATAAAGAGGCTAGAGTGACCCTTTATGAAGATCAACGTGTCATCAAGAAACTCTAATAGCTTTATGTTGAATGGAATGGAAAATTTTGCAACTTGTCTAGATTTGTTAACCTCAACATGTTGGAACTCCCAAAAACTCTCCAAGAAGCCGATTGGTGTTTGTGTCCAGAAAACACACCTCCTCGAGTTTTCAATTTTGTCAAGTTTTGCAAGAAAATGGTGAAGGAGCTCACCACAGATCGTTCTATGATCAAAAGGGCTGAGATGGAGCTTAAGTTTACTTGTACTTGAATTTGAATTGCTTATCTTTGAATCTTTTGTATTTGAATTTGAATCATTTGTACTTTAAGTTAAATCATTTTGTATTTGAATTTGATTTTTAAATTTATGGAAGTTATCATTTTAGGTCTCAATTATTATGCTTTTATTCTTATTCAATATGTTTTAACATTGCTGGAATAAATAACAAAGATAACAAAGAGCTTTGCACAAAATGCACCCCTACATGCATCCATGTCATTCTTCAAACAAAAAACTCATTTTTCTGTCTTCTTCCAATTCCACACTGAGTCCCCAACACCACTATAACACCAGAGCCATCGTTTGTAAGACCCCAATTTTGACCCTAAGATCCCTCATGTCATCTCATCACATGCATTGACATTAGGATCACACCTTGGCATCCTCCTTACCCCTCATTCATTGGGCTTACATTGGGAGAGATCACCAAGCACAATTTGATTGTATCATATATTGTTTTTATCATTCTACTAACCAAAATACCAAAAATATGTCAATGTATACTTTGTTTCTTTTGTAGGTAATGGGTATGCTCACCTATGCTCTATCAAACTCATATCCAGGGTTTAAGACCCTCAATGCAAGGAGCTCAATCAATAAATGGTTCACATTGGCTCTAAGTATCATATATAGATCCCCATGATCTTCACATGTTATTTTGATCAAGAAATCACCAAGAGTTTGGAGTTGGTTTGCCTTGGAAACCCTAATTCATCTGGGTATCTTATGTGACTTCTTCAACAAGTTTCTTCACCAATTGATCAAATATTTCAAGGTATACTTCAAATTACATCATCTTATGCATATATGATCCTCCATGAGTCCCAAAAGTCAAGAGAATGTCAAGCTAGCAAGTTGGTCCATGGTGGTTGACCAGAGAAAGTCAATTAGTCAAAACTGGGGTTCCCTAGACCCTATCTCCTACAATTTTTGTCATATGAAAATGATTCCAAGAGTAACGTTACTATAAATGATATTCCAAACAACTTTCATGTTGAGGTCAAGAGCTAGTTTTGCTTGGAAAGTCATATTTTATGGTGGAAGATTATAGGTCATTTTGCCTAAACCCTAGTTTGGAGGTCAACTTCCCAAGACTATAACTTGCTCAATCTTTATGAGATGAAATCCATTCAAATTTCATGATCAAATTAAATATTTCTACTTAAACTTTTATGTTTTGAGGAAGTTCAAATTCAACTTGCAAATGCATGTGCCAAGAGGAAACATTATAGGTCATTTTGGGCCAATACCATTGAACAAGTGATTTTCCTCAACTCCTAAAATGCATAAATTCTTCATTATAAATCCAAATGAGGTCAAATTTGTGACCAAATTTAAGGTATTTGAAAGAGATACAACTTTGATGAAGGAACTTTTCTCATTTGAAGTCCATAGAAAAAGTTATTCAAGGTGGAAGAAGTGAACATATGGCTTGGTACTTAGAATTTTTTTTATATGTTTGATTTTCCAAATTCCCACCTCAAAATTCATCATGATCCAAGTTTCAAATGAAACAATGTTCAACATGAAAGTTGTCCCTCTTGATCTAAGCTTTCCAAAAAGTCTAAAATCATCTCATTTGGACTAAGTATGAGGCACTTGCGCATGGGTTAAAGTTGAAGGACCATTTGGATAATTTCAAGTTCCACTTTTCATACACGAATGCATGGCTTGACAACATGATTTCAGCATGGCTTAAACTCAATTTTGGACCTAAGTGCATCACTTGATGGGCCTATCACACGCCCATGTAAGCATGCAAGAGATATTTTCAAACTTTTTCCAAAAATGGAAGTGTGCAATTATCAATCTCATGGCCTATAAATAAGACATATCTTGCTCAGAAATGAGGACCTCGTGCCCAAGCTTTGATTCAACAACCCCTAACCCTTACCATTAAAGGATAAGCTTGAAGATTTTCTTTGAAAATCGAGTTTCAAATCTCCAACTGTTTTGAGATTGAAACTCCAAGAGTCCATTCCTTTCCTTAATCCATTTCTATTCCATCAAGAAGTTGAAGCAAGACCAAACATAATTGAGAGCAAGATCGTTCCAATTTGAAGCTCCATTGAAGAATTATGCAACACTCTCTATGCAAAAGGACTTGGCCAATGCCAACTTTTCTGAAGCCAATTCATTATGAATTGAACTTTCATCTGATGCAAGTATTGAGATCCCTTTTGAGTTCATCTTCTACATGGTCTTGATGCAAATGTTACTTTGAACCTGTGTCTAATGCCTATTTCTGAGTCATTCAAGGAGTATGTCATCTTATACATGGGGAAGATTATGAAGAAGACTATGAAGTTTCTAACTTGGATGTGGCTATCTTTATTTGATGCCTTACTCTTCATCTTTCTTGCTTATTGATATTGCTTGGTTTTAAAGTCCAAAGGAAAAATGGGTTTCTATATGACATTCTTGTTTATTGGATTGCATCCCATTGGTCAGATCTTTTCAACTCTTAACTTTTAAATTTTTGCTTAGGATTACTCTTTTCATCTCCTCCCATTTCTTAAATTTCAAATCTCTCCCTCTTTTCAAAAACTTTCTTTGTTTGTGATTCCTAAACTTAGACTTTATTGCAAATTAGAAACTTTTTCCTTATGCCATTGCATTTTTACACTCTTTTCTTAATCAAATTTGTAAATCAACTTAACCATATTTGACTTAAAATTTCAAAAGACAAAAAGAACTAACACTCATTCAAACTCTTTTAGGCATTTTGTGCCTCTTTTAAACTTAAACTTTTGTTAAAAGTAATTCACTCATTTTGAAATTGATACCACGAACTACGAGGTTTTGATCCCTCATTTTATGTTGGTACGTAGGCACAAGTCTGAAGGTCTTGTCAAACACAAAAATATAATCAATGAATTCTTTTCTCATCCCTACACTATATTTTTCTCAAACATCATCTTATACCAAAAACACATACACACATAAAAAAGGGCTCCCTAGGAGTACCTAGGACACTTTGGGTGCTAACACCTTCCCTCTGTGTAACCAACCCCCTTACCTGTAAATCTTTGACATTTTATTAGTTTTGATTTGAAACTTCTTATCTTTGGGTTTTGTTCGTACTTTTCCCTTTTCCTTTGGAAACAATAAAAGCGCGGCGGCGACTATGGTTTTATTGACGTTAAGTTTATCCATAACTTAATGGTCATGAATTTACCGCTACAGAAATTAAGTGGCGACTCTGCTGGGGAGTAGTCCTCAGTGGGTTTAGCCTACTTTTTTATGTGTATATAATTGTATATTTGATGTTTGAATACTTGTTTGTATGATATAATCTTCTTGTTGTGCTTGGTGATCTCTGAGTGGTGAGATGAGTTCTAACCCGAACTTGAGTGCAATTAAGATAAGAGGATGGTATAGTCATGTTCGACTTATGTGGAGTAGTCCTTAACAAGTTGGCTTGAGATCCATCTACTCAGTGGAGACCCTTTTGGAGTTACTGATGTCACACAAGTTATTTGTGGTTAGGCATTACTTTCTCTGATTTGGGGTTCGAGAAGCCGATGACTGTAGAACATTTAACCCAGCTTGGCCTATTTAGGACGTGGTGCGAAGACTGTTCAGGTGTAGACTTGATAACAATTGTTACACGATACTACACTCAGACGAGTTTCTCTTGAGAATATTATGGGTCGATGAGTAAGTTATCCAAACCTATAATATCTGATAGATGGAATTAAGACTCTGGGAACTTTTTAGAGCATGATCTACAGGTTTTTTCCTTAGTACACTCCTTTGGGATGGTTCTTAAACTGACTCCATGCTCGTGACTCACAACAAACCCTTGATTCTTGGTTGATCCAATCAAGTTTTGTCAATATCAATGGAACTTGGATGTTGATAAGGTGAAAACCATAATCCACCAAAATTGATGATTGATCTTGACAATGACTTGATTCATCCTTTGACCTTTGTTTGTTTGCCTTGTGTGTGATCCCTTATTTGTGATTGTTGCATTCATGCATTCATGCGCATCATGACATTCGTCACACGAAAAATAACTTCAAGGAACTGAGGTTTTATTTGCAAATATTTTCAGACCATGGATTATGGACGAAGGAACACTAAAAAGTATAGTTTCAGATGTCCCGACTTGAAAGAGCTAAGGAAGCTATCATCTTTTGAATTAGATCTCTTGAACTTCAAACAATGTCATGGGAAGCTGTTATCTGTGTTATCTACTGATGTAGTTAAAGGACTTTTGAGTGTGTTGGTTCAGTTTTATGACCCTATTTACCGTTGCTTCACTTTTCCTGATTATCAGCTTATGCCTACATTGGAGGAGTATGCCCATCTCTTGGGAATACCCGTTCCTGATAAAGTGTCGTTTAGTGGATTGGAAGAGATTCCCAGATCTCATATCATAGCTTAAGCTCTTCACTTGAAGAAGTCTGAGATTGAGGCTCATTGGGTGAAGAAAGCAGAAATGTCTGGGTTGACTTCTGAGTTCCTTATTGGGAAAGCTACTGCCTTTGCTCAAGGCGGTAGTGTGGATGCTTTCGAAGCCATCTTTGTGTTGCTCATCTATGGTTTGGCTTTGTTCCCTAACATTGACGGTTTTATTGATGTTAACACCATTAGAATCTTCTTGGTTGGGAATCTTATGCCTACTTTGTTGGGTGACATGTACTTCTCTTTTCATTTGAGGAATTCTAAAGGTGGTGGAACTATTGTGCGTTGTATTCCTCTTCTATACAAGTGGTTTATTTCGTACTTGTCTCAGACGCCTGCTTTTGTAGAGAACAAACAATGTCTACGGTGGACTTAAAGACTTATGTCTCTCACTAATGATGATATAGTTTGGTATGATTCTTCATTGGGGTAGCTTGGAGATTATTGATAGTTGTGGTGAATTCTCTAATGTACCTCTCATTGGTACACAAGGAGGAATCAACTACAACCTTTCTTTGGCTCGTCGTCCACTTGGGTTCCCCTTGAGAGACAAACTTAAAAAGACTCAGTTAGAAGGTCTTTTCTATCAAGAGGGTAAAGATCCCTAAATTTTGAAGCAGAAGATGATTCACGCTTGGCATAATGTGCATAGGAAAGGAAGATCTGAGCTTGGTCCATGCAATTGTGTAGCTTTGGAAGCTTACACTCTTTGGGTGAAGAAGAGAGTTTTAGAGTTGAAGATGTGTTATGCTTGTGAGAGACCTATGTCTATGGTTATGGTCAAGTCATCAACTTTCCCTAACCAAGATGTAGAGGAGTTGGAAGATGCACTCGCCAAGATGAAGCAAGAGAAGGATATGTGGGAAGAGCGGTTCCATGCTTTGAGCAGAAAACATGAAGAGTTGCAACTTGAGTCTAAGGACAAGGATGCACTTATTGAACTTCTTGAAGGACGATATTTCTCGCTTGACTGCCATGATGGAGTTTGTTCTAGCTGCTCAGAGTTAATCTTCTCCAACGCCTGCAACTCCTCCTCCTCAGAGGACTATCATCTCAGAGGTTGCTACCTCAATTGTTCCTGCCGGATTCCCATGGGGAATGCCGTCGAACTTTGTGCCCGAAGGTTTTGCGCCTACTTTTGCTTTCATGCTGGAATCTAGTTAGTCATGTCTGTGCCGCCTTTAGTTGTTCACACTCTGCCTCGTGTTGAGGACACCATCTACCATTCTAAGTTGTCTGAGGGTCCGGATGTTTACGAGAAGATGGATGAGATGAAATACCAATTCCTTGAGCTGTGAAAGGAGTTGAAGACCTTGAGGGGAAAAGATCTATTCAGTAAGAGTGTTGCGGAACTTTGCTTAGTGCCAAACGTCAAGATCCTGATGAAGTTCAAAGTCCTTGACTTTGAAAAGTATAAGGGAAATACTTTCCCGCTTAGCCATCTCGTCATGTATGCCAGGAAAATGTCAATGTAAATTGATAATGATCAGTTACTGATTCATTATTTTCAAGACAATCTGACTGGTGCCGCTCTGAGGTGGTACATGGGATTGGATAGTGCAAGTGTTCGCACATTCAATGATTTAGGTGAGGCTTTTGTGAAATAGTATAAGTACAACGTTGATATGGCGCCAGATAGGTACTAGCTAAGGTCGATGTCTCAGAAGGACAAAGAGACATTCAAAGAATATGCTAAGAGATGGAGAGAACTTGCCGCTCAGATCAACCCTCCGTTGGAAGAAAAAGCGATTACCAAGATTTTTCTCAAGACCGTGAGTTCGTTTTATTACGAACGAAAGATTGCTAGTTCCCCTAGTGACTTTACCGAAATGGTAAATATGGGGATGAGATTAGAAGAGGGTGTCTGTGAGGGACGTTTGTCTAAGGAAGAGGTATCTTCGAGCAAGAAGTATGGTAGCGGGTTCGCCAGGAAGAAGGAAGGTGAAACCAATGCAGTATCAGTTAGAAGGCAGAGGAGGCCTCATGTAAAAAGAAGTCCGCAACCACGTCAACATCATCATCAAGTATCATCCGTCATCCCAATATTTTCCAACAATCAATCAGTACTAGTACAACAGCAATGTCAACGACAACCGCAACAAAGAACAAACAACTACAACAACAACACCAATAATCAACAACAACAACAAAATTTTGAGAGGAAAAAGGTCTCTTTCGACCCTATTCCTATGTCATATGTTGAGTTATATCTGTCTTTGGTTCTCAAGAACCTACTCTAACCAAGAAACCCGCCACAAATTCCAGAACCACTTCCATGGTGGTATAAGCCAGAACTTCGTTGTGCCTTTCATCAAGGGGCTCCTAGACATGATATCGGGAATTGCTACCCGTTGAAATACGAGGTCTAGGAGCTAGTAAAGAGTGGGATGATGTCCTTTGAGGACCGTGCTCCGAATGTGAAAGTTAACCCATTGCCAACTCATGGTAATCCCTTTGTTAATATGGTAGATGGATGTCCGGGAAGTTTCCGAGTGTTTGATGTGTGACGCATTCTTCGATCCTTGGTAGAGATGCACAAGACCCTATGTACGATTAGTGATTGTGAACACGACCATAACAGTTGTACAATCTACAATGTGAACCCCCGTGGGTGCTCAATTGTCAAGAGAGATATCCAAAAGTTGATGGATGAGAACGTAATCCAGATTCAACAATCAAGAGACATATATGATGTCAATTTTATAGTACTGTAAGACCCCAATTTTGACCCTAAGATCCCTCATGCAATTCCATCATAAGCATTAGCATTGAGATCATACCTTGGCATCCTCCTTACCCCTATTTCATTGGGTTTGTTTTGGGAGAGATCACCAAGCACTTTGTGATTATATCATACTTGTATTTTATCATTTCACTAACCAAAATACCAAAAATATGTCTTTACATTTGCCTAACTCTTTTGTAGGAAGGGCATGATCTCATTGATTCATCAAGTTCACATCTAGGGTTTGAGACCCTCATGAACAAAGAGAACAACCAAGAATTGATTCAAGAATGGTTATGAGCATCATATATGAGTCCCAATGTTCTCTACATGTTATATTGATCAAGTTTTCTTCAAGAGTTTGAGGGTGATTTGCCTTGGAAACCCTAGTTTGACTAGGTATCTTAAGTAACTTCTCCAATAAGCTATCTCACCAATTGATCAAATTTCTTAAGGTACAATTCAAAATTCATCATCTTATGCATATATGAGCTACCATAAGCCAAGAAATTCAAGAGAAATGGAGATTAGCAAGTTGGTTGATGGTGGTTGGCCAGATGAATTCATCTGATCAAAACTGGGTCTCCCTAGACCCTATATCCTACGATTTTCACTATATGAAAATGATTCCAAGATAAAACACACTCTAAACGAAATTACAAAAAACTTTCATGTTGATACCTAGAGCTAGTTTTGCATGGAAAATCATTTTCCATGTTGAAACATTATAGGTCATTTTGTCTAAACC